>NC_143563.1:16378333-16682500 GCF_054136105.1 Typopeltis vanoorti
ATTGGGGAAGCCAATTTCTCCAATTTATGCAGTTGAATGCTTTGGTGTAGTCAATAATGCAACAGGGATATTGAAATCTCTTCATTTCTCAATCAGGTGTCTGAGATTTGAGATTTGGTCTCTGGTACCTCTTTCCTTCATGAATTCAGCCTGTTCTGAAAAGATGCGAGCCTTCAAGTGATTATTAATTCTTTCTTTCTTTGATAATATAGAGCATGGATTGCATTTGAGATTAATGCTATTGTTCTATAGTTTTTATATTTCTTGGTGCTTCCTTTTTCATGGGTCTTCACCCAATCCAATGGCAAAAATCTGATTGCATCTCATGATTGCAATTCCTGCTCTGCTCATGGTCTTTATCATCTCAGTATAAATTCCATCATTAACTGCCACTTTTCCAGTTTTCATATTTGACAGTTCATTCCACCACGACTCACTGAAGACGAAGGTTGATTTTAATATTTCTATTAGACATTAATTATCTAATATATCTGAATTTTTATATACATCCTTGCAGTATTTTTTCCATCTCACTAAAATTTAGCTTTATTTTATTTTATTTTTTTGAGAACTAGAAATATTTTGTTTAAACATTTCTTTTAAAATTCTCTTCTTATAACACACACACACACACACACACACACACACACACACACATGAAAGAATGATCATTAACTCGGTTAACATGCATATTTTTTTAAAAAGAATTGAATGACTAGAACCGAGATTTAAATATTAAAACACAACTAGTTTCAACTTGACAGCCTTCATCAGGTGACATTATAAAAGAAAGAAAAAAGAAAAAACACCAAAACACTGAAGCTTAAATAAACTATGAACAACATAGAGAGTCTCTATACATAACTGACATTAAAACATTGTGGTTGTATTTAAAGCTGTTCTTTCATTTGTTGTATTGTTGGGAAAGTGCGTGAATGCCAGTACATGATTACAGCTGAATGACTATCTGGGAGGTTGTAGCTCAAGTTAATATTTAGATGAACAGGATTGAAGATGATTTTCCTAGATTCCACGATTTTTCTCTCTAGTTCATCATTGCAACGGAAGATGTTAGTAGATTTTTCCCAGCAGACTTTGTGACTTCGGGTTTTATCATTAGGATTAGCTGATGTCTAGAAGGATTAAGAAGGAATCTTTCAATGATTCTCTTAGAATATCCATTAATGTTGAAAGACGTTTTGAGATGGTCTATTTCTGTAAGATGTTCATTTGGGTCATCCAGAAGTGAATGGGCTCTAGGTCCCAAGGTGGAAATTATTCCAAGCTTATGAGGAGGAGGGTAGTGATGGGACTGACTGCAGATATCTGTTGGTATGTGTGGGCTTTCTATATATCGATATTTTGAGTTTACCAGAAGAGGGGGTCAGTTTGACATCAAGAAAAGGCAGGGAATTATCCGTTTCAAGCTCGGCAGTAAAACAGATAATTCCCTGCCTTTTCTTGTGTCGGCCATTGAGATGTTCGAGGAAAACCGTAAGGGAATCATGTCCATGGCTCCAAATAATGAAGACATCATCTACATAGCGTTTCCAAACTTTAGGTGTTAAAATAAAGGAAGAGATAGCCTTGGTTTCAAAATCCTCTAAGTAAATATTTGCGAGTACAGGGGATAAAGGATTACCCATAGCCAGCCCAGCACTTTCCCAACAATACAACAAACGAAAGAACAGCTTTAAATACAACCACGTTTTAATGTCAATTACGTATAGAGACACTCTATGTTGTTCATAGTTTATTTAAGCTTCAGTGGTTTAGTGATTTTTCTTTCTTTTATAATGTCACCTGATGAAGGCTGTTACAAGCCGAAACTAGTCGTATTTTAATATTAAAAAACCTTTTTACTTAAATCTCGGTACTAGTCATTCAATTTTAAAAAAAAAAAATATATATATATATATATATATATATATATATATGACTGTCATCTGAAGGACAAAGATTTAACAAAATAAATCAAATAAAACAATTTAACAGAATTTATGAAGCAGTCCAAGAGTTTCTCCTCTCCTCCTCCATTCAAATGGAATAATACGCTTTCTTACACTTAAAATTACTGGAGAATATAAATGGATAATGTCATCATGGCTAAACAGCCTCATAACTTTTATGATTCCTAGTCTGCAGAAGAAAACCATTGTTGGCTCACTTCTATTCCCCAAGTAGAAAAACTTCTTCCATGATTTTTTAAATTCAATTTAAGAGTTAGCCAATCTCTGGTACAGGTATAAAAAAGATTCCAACTCTCAAAAAAAACTTAGGTTTTTAATCTAACTCTGAAATATCAAATATAAAAATATATACAAATAAATATTATGAGGAGATGTTCGCTACTATCTAGCACGTCACAGAACGTACTCACCCTCACCAAAAGCAGAAAGTTGAAACCAACTATCCTATTGATTTCCAAAAAAAGTTATGGCTAGTAAGAATGCTGTGTATTCTGCCCTTTAAAGCATGAAGAAACATTAGAGGATTTAATTATATAGAATATAAAACTTACCGAAGAAGTCGCAACTCATTTTTTCTAACTCTGTCTTTATTTCCATAATCCACGTAAAGTACCTAATAAAAAAATAAATTATGACTCACCAGACAAAGGAGAAAATGAAGATATGAAAAAATAATATACAGATTTTGTTGTTGTTTGTTTCATCCCACACATGAGAGGTGCAGGTAAGAGTTGAGAAAGAAGAAAACTATTGACATTCTTAAAGAGCTGTACACCAAAATTGTTGGGAAACACATCATGAAAAAGGCTGTTCCAGAGGATAGAAGTAGATGGAATAAATGAGGAAGAGAAAAAACAGGTACGATGAGTTTGCAGTTGTACTGTAAAGGGATGTTGGAGAGTTGCTGCTCTTATTTTCAGGTATTAGCAAATGAAGGAATGATGTTTGCCAATTCACTGGAGCAGTGACCATGGAAATATCTATAGAAGAGATACAGAGTTAAAACATAAAAGATTTATAAGAGAGGTTGAAGTGAGCCTGTAGGAAAGAGTAATCTATGAGCTGAATTGCTCTCCTCTGGTTCTAAGGATGGGCAGATTATGGATTTATATAGGATTAGGAGCTAAGTGGATGTGAAATAGCTTTTTGAGCAGAAAAGAACATCTAGTTTTTTAGAAGCTGAGGAAGCTACTGATGTGATGTGTTTGTGATAAGAAAAGTTGGAGCTAAATGTCAGTCCAAGGAGAGAGAGAGTTCATCTTGTCTGGCGATGTATGTATTACTGATGATGAGGGGAAAGTGAGCTAAGATCCCTTTTGTGAGAGAAAAGACAAGACTGCGTTCTGGCAGCAGTGAAGATGACCAGGTTATCCTTGCCTGTTGAAGGATGGTATGGAGATTAATATTTAGGGCACTGGTTGCAGATGATCTTGATGTAAGGGATATCTGGGAACTACACGGTTTGTCAAAGGAGGAGGATGAATGAAGAGAGCTATGGTCAACAAAGCTATGGATATGGTTTGTAGTGATTGAAAGTAGGTCATTTATGTATAAGAGAAAGAGGGCAGGTGAGAGCACGGATATCTCATGTACTTTTGTTTTGGTGGCAAAAGCTTGAAGAGAGGGTGCTGTCCACCATTACAAGCAATGAACAACAAGAGAGAAAGCTGGCTATCCAATTAGAGAGGGTGGCAAATAGACCTAAGGAAGGCAGTTTGCTAAATAGCCCTTGATCCCAAACATGAAAGTGCTGGAAATGTCAACGCTGACAGCACGTTTCTCCAAACCTATGAACTTCGAATGAATTCCTTGGTACATGTCCAGCCTGAATTGGCAGAATTCATGCTGGTTGTCGCTGCTTAACTGGTGAAGAAGTTGACCACTGACAACTTTTGCCATTATTTTGGAGAGGATTGAGGTTACAGCAACTGGTCAGTAGATTTTGTGTCCCTTTTTTGGAATGGGCTGGATATATGTCGTTTCCATGAGATGGGATAGGCACCAGTGGGTAGATGAGGGTGGTCTGAAACATTCTTGGCCAAACAATGAAAAAACAAATTTATAATTTCAAAATTATTTTTATTTTTCAACATAATCACCCTTAAAACTAATACATTTATTCCAGCAATGCTCCAGCACCATTATCCCATCCCTGTAGTGGTTCTCAGTAAGATCTGCAAAGTATCCCACTATAGCTGCAATCACCTCTTGATTTGAAGAAAAGTGCTGACCAGTGAGGAAGAGTTTTAGTTTTTGGAAGAGATAAAAGTCAGAGGGAGCCGAATCTGGGGAACAGGGCGGATATTCCAACAATTCATAGTGCAGATCCCTTAATTTTCCCATTGCCAAAACACCTTTTGTGGATAGGTGCACTGTCCTGATGAAAGATGATTTTTTTCTTCTGCAAACCGGGTCTTTTCTCAAGAATTATTTTGTCTAGTCTGGTTAAAAGATTGGAATAATATTCCCCAGTTATTGTTTTACCCTTTTCAAGATAATAAACAAAATGCATCCCAAAACACCGATGCCATGACCTTTCCTACTGATGGAACCGACTTTATCCTCTTTGGCACTGAACAACTGGCTTTTGTCCGCTGTTTTGACTGCTGTTTGGATTCTGGTGTGTAATGGTAAATCCAAATCTCATCCATAGAAATAAATCAATGCACAAAATCAGTTTTATTCTTGTTAAAACTCTCCAAGCACTGTTCAGAGTTTTTCATTCGAGTGCGTTTTTGATCTGCTGTGAGCAAAGCTTTTCATTTGCAATTCTTCATGCAAAATATATTCTACACGTTCTTTTGAAATGCTTATAGTCTCAGCAATTTCACACACTTTGACTCGCCAGTCATCCAATACCATATCGTGCACTTGATCGATGATTTCTGGTGTTGTTACATTTTTTGGACGTCCTCCACGTGGATCATCTTCAAGGCTGGTATGGCCGTGTTTAAAGTCAGCAGCCTATTTCTTAATTGTTGACATTGAAGGAGAAGAGTGTCCAGAAACTTTTATGAACTTTGTAAAAGAAGATTTAATGGCAGAAGAAATTCATTCAAAGAATTTTATAACCACATGATACTCAATTTTATCCATTTCAAGGGATACAGACGACATTTAGCTGTATAAAACAAACTACTTGATAGAATGACTTGCAATTTCACATCGATGCTTATGATAGATGTACCAACTTAGAAAAAAAAAAAAAATCTTGCTGATAGTGTTGCCATCTATGGTCAAGGCCAAGAACTTTTAAGACCATCCTCATAGAAAATTGAAGAGAAGATAGAGGATAGGTGTTAGCTCTGGAGCACAATGTTTGAGTACAATAGAAGGGATGCCATCGGGACCAGGGTTGTTTAATATTTTTCTTATGTCCTTCTGCCGAAAGGCCAAGGGAGGCATATGGTGCTCAGTTGCTGGTATGGAAAGAGGTGATCTGCTTTTTGTTGTCAATGCAGAAGTTAGAGAAAAAGAGTGATGCTAGAAATTCGGCTTTTTTCTTTGGGTGCTGTAACAATGGTGCCATCTGGATGGGAGAGAGGTGGGAGTGCAAGTAAGCAGAAGTTGCATCTAATGGTTTTCGCTAGGCACCAGAAGGCACAGCTACTGTTTGGACAAGAGGTTTAGTGGCCTTTATGAAGTTGCATATGCTGATAGCTGATTTGCATTTAATGCATGCTTCTGCAGAGACTGAGTATGAGGTTTGGGTTCTTGATGCAAGTCACTTGCAGTAAGTTGAGTTTTTTTTATTTGACTGCTTTCATACATCTTCTGTTGAACTAGGGCTTCGAAAGTGAATGGGAATTTTAGATGGAATGAGCAATTAATGCCTTCATGCCACTGCAGATGATTTCTGTGTCTGGAACAGCAGAAGCAATAGTCATGCCATGGGAAAGAAGAATAGTAATAGTTGTTCCAGAGATCATCCCACTTTGTGCCTTTGTAGTGTCAGAGGACATGAGGTTGGCTGTGGTCAGAAGAGGGGTATTCTGTGAGACTGGAAACTTGCGCTGAGTTGCTGAAAGGATAGGTAACCTCTACTGAAAGGAGAACTAGTTAAAAAAAGATCAAGGGTATTGGGAAAGTGGAGGGGATTATCTGAATTTGGGCAGTTAGCTGCGTGATTTTGTGTTAGATCATTGCTTATAGCAAAAACTTTTGCATCCCATACAGCTTGATTGGTAGTGTTGGAGAAGGGAAGTCAGCTGGAGTTGTAGATATTCAGGTCATCTAGGATGAAAACTTTTGCTGATTGGATAGCTGGATTGTAGATGGTCAAGCTTCATGGAGAGGAAGGTAAAGAGGTATTTGTGGTTTTAAGAGTTTGGAGACTGGTAAATGGCAGCAGATGAAATGTTACTAAGTGAGACAAGGAAACCTTCAGGCAAAAGTCAAAAGCAGGAGGACTCTAAACTTGGCATTCCCTGGCACTGAACGTACGTCACACAATGTACAAAGGCACAGGTGCCACCAATATGGCAAAATAAATAATGAAGAGTATAATTTGGACATTGAAGATGAACTGTGGTTGATGTAGCTGCTATTTGGATTTCTATTAAGAGAAGGAGGGCCTGTGTGGATGTTTCTAAGTGGTGATGAACATCGTTTATGTTGGAATTTATGCGGCAGTTGTTTGTAAAGTGGATGTGAAAATGAATTTTTTTTTGGTAGGGATCCTGGTAAGTTCAGAATATTGTGCGATTTGTTTGGATGAACTGGTTGTTGAAGAAGATTTACTTTGGTAGCAGTGTTGCTATCACCATTTGTCCGTTTCATTTTTCAATTTAGGTTTATTATTAGATGAAAGGAAGGAGTGGGGAGAAAGAGACTCATGAACATGACTCCCATACAAAGAGCAACCAGTCTCCTTGCCATGTGGGAGGCCTCAACAGTGCCTCCCACATACCACTACTTTAACTTCTTCACCAGGCATGACCTGGCAGAGTATGTGGCAGTGGGATTATGTGCCAGTTGATCAGGAAGCCTCCTGACTTGTTACTGACTGGTTCAGGCTCATATACTATCTGCGGCCAGCCTGCAAACCATTTTAACTGCTGTATCCTCGAAATGGAGGGGGGGTCTGGGTCTCTAAGTATGTTAGGCAAGCCCTTGAAAAGTATCACTCACGCTGCATGGAGATGAGGGGGGTGTGGAGGCCAGAACCCCCCTGCTCAGTAGGCTAAACACTGCATTTGTGGTATTTTACGAGGTAATGAAAGTCATCTATCACTTAGTGATCTAGTTGGCATTTCCTCCAACTAGGCTGGCCTGCAAACCATTTTAATTGCTGTACCCTCAAAATGGAGGAGGATCTGGGTCTCTAAGTATGTTAGGCAAGCCCTTGAAAAGTATCACTTTTCAAGTGAATTGGAAGAAATTGGAGGAAATGCCAACTAGAACACTAAGTGGTAGATGACTTTCATTACCTGGTGAAATACCACCAACCTGCATATTAGGGCCTGAAGTGGCAAGCTATGTTTAGCCTACAACTAGGAAGATATCTGCATTGAAAATGCTTGCTACAAACGCCAGAGCACCTTTTGTGGAAACAGGCTGCACCATGGAAAGGCAGGGTTGACTTGACAGGAAGAGGCTAAATATATTGCAAATTCCCAATGATTCCTACAGATAAACATGCAGGAATCATTAAGTAGTCTCTTCCAATGTTTTAAGGGAATATGTGTTGCAGACATTATAATAAAATGAAAAATGGTTACCACATATAATACAGTACATATCAGTTTATTTCCTTTATTCTTGTTATAAGGTTAAAGGAAATAAACTGATCATCGAACTCAAGTAACAAAATCACTGAATCTCTTCAACATCCTTGTTATAAGGATAAAGGAAACACCAGAGAGAATAAAAGTGATTGGTAGTACAAAACTCAAAAGTGGCATGTTATACATGTCAGCTTTGAATTTTGAATTTATGAACAGATAGTTCTTATCTGTTCATAAATTAATGTTATCTGTTAACATTCCAATATTATTAGATCTTATATTTCTGTCTTCAAAGGCACTTTTACCATGTCGATCCATCTACATCTTTGTATTCTTCTGAGTTTTTCCTAGTATCCTGACAAAGAACACTTGTTTTGCTGATCTTTTGTCTCTCATTTTGTTTCAGTAACCATACAAACTGAGATCAGTCCCCCCCACACCTTTTTTAATATATACACACACACACACACACACACACAGTAAAACCCCTTTTTGACACTTTTTAGAGGACTGATGGAAAAAAGTGTAAATTGCAGGAAATGTAAAAAAAAAAAAACATTTTAAAAAAAGGCTAAAAGATGACATACTCAATTACAAAATTTAATAACTGAAAATAAATGAATTTAGAATTGCTTACATTTATCTATTTAAAAAAATCTTTAATTGTTAATTGTTTTTGCATTTCGATTTTGCAAAGCAATCTGGCACTGAAACATAGTGCCAGATTGCTTTGCATCGAGTTCAATGCTTGGCTTGTTTTCTACTATCGTATTCAAAGTGGACACGGAGAGTCCAAGATCTTTTGCTAAATGCACACATGTTCCGACATGCCAATCTACACTTCACAGAATTGCCATCTTTTCTTCTACTGAAATACATTTTCTTTTTTTTTCTCCATGTTACTAACATGGATAATCCACTATCGCAACTCGAAAGCAACTTTCACACGCTAAATTACATAGCAGAAATTCAATTCGTACTGTGACTGAAAATTCACTGTATCGCTCATCACTACATTGCTGCTTCAAGCGTGCAAGTCACCGTGATGGTGGAAACGAAACTTACAGCCGAAAGCAATGCCATCTAGGAACAGAAATGTGCATATTTCCACAGAAATCGATTCGAAAATCAGTATTGCTACCCGAGAAAAAAATGCAAATCACGGGAAATAACATCCACATCAAGTTGTTAATGATGGGAAAACAATATATCGTAAGAATAGGCCTTAAGACGGGACCAACAGAAAATGACGTATATGGCAGGAAAACGTAAATTGCGGGAACGTAAAAATGGGGTTTTACTGTATGTTGATCATGAGAGGTCAAAAGATCTATAATCACATCAGTGTCATGTACAGATGAAGAATGAAATAAGTTTTTTTATGTTTTTTTTAAGAACTGCAAGTTGTAATTGTTTGAGAACACTTCACGAGGAAGAGAAGAGGCAAGTTCAGTATGTTTACAGTTACAAGGTAAAGGGATGCTGGCCAACAGCTGCCCTAATATTAACAGGTACAACTGAAAGTGAAAGAATGATAGTTGCTAAATCACTGGAGCAATAGCACTGGAAGTATCTGTAGAATAGACACAGTGCTGAAACACTGCATTTGTGAGATAAAGGTTGAACTGTAAAACCACACATGGAATTTTGTTATATCATGTTCGTTTTTATAAGTAGGCAGGAAAAAAAATATATGGAATTATCAATGTTTATGAAATTATTAAATTCTTTTGTATGTAATAACTTTGTTAGTTTTTTTTATATTCAAATTGGTGTCGTGTCAGTTGTGACATCAGCATATCTCGTTGATGTGACTATGAAATGTTGAAAGTTTATTTTTCACTTGGTTAGACTATAATAAATTTAGTTTAATCCTTTATCCAAGGGTGAGCAAACAAAGTTTACGCCCGAAAATATCTTCAGGACTGAACATGGTGTTGTACTTACATTATATGTTGTACTACAGCTACAATTGTAGTTGTAGTACAACACCATGTTCAGTCCTGAAGATATTTTCGGGCGTAAACTTTGTTTGCTCACCCTTGGATAAAGGATTAAACTAAATTTATTATAGTCTAACCAAGTGAAAAATAAACTTTCAACATCTTTCTCTAAATCCAGAGTAATTTAATAAAAAAAAGGTGGCACACCTTTTGGCAACTCCTATAGGTAAAGATGACCTCACTATTGCTTCTGCCTGGTATCTCCACCTCTGGACCTGGCTCCCACTGAAGAGACCTCAATAAAGGTCAAAACTAGTCTGGGTAGTGGCCAATCCCTTAATGCATAACATTATGATGCATAACATGGTCCACCTTTGCTACGAGTTGCCCGGTGTTGTACTGCCTTACCCCAGTAAGGTAGTAACAACACCATATTCATAATTAGAAGAAACACACGTATAAACCACAGTGAAAATTATTTAATTGTAAATATTTCATCCTAAGTAACTTAGGACATCATCAGTACAGTATTTAAACAAAATTAGGAATGACATACAGTTAGGGCACATGATTATATCTCATGAAAACGTGTATAACGTGTTAAAGTAGTACAAAAAAAAAAAAAAATTAATTATTTAACACAATTTTGTATGATAATCTCCCATACTTTAGGAATAGTAAGAACGTCGTTGCGGTTTAGGTTTGGTCTGTGTAGTAGGACTTCAGAACTTTCTTTGTATAAACGTTCATGTTTAAATAAAGATCTATGTAAAAGTTTAGCCTTTTCCCACTGGATCCTATGGTTTGGATTTTCAATTCCGTGTTGAGAGAGGCTAGATTTCTGCGGTTTAAGAAGATGAATGTGGTCTTGATGTTCTGAGATGCGTTTCTGAACAGACCTACCTGTCTGTCCAAAGTAAGATAATTTGCATGAGCATAGAATCTCATAAACACCAGGTAACATCAAGGGTGAGAATTTGTCCTTAGGAGAAGGTAATAAGTTGTAAATTTGGTTGATAGGTTTGTAAGTAGTGGCAAAATTGTATTTCTTCATAATTTTAGAAAGACGTTCTGAGATGCCTTTAACGTAAGGTATGGGAATCCTATGCACTTCTTCCTGTCTGGTTTGATGTATGCAGAAGTGACTGATGATTTTTTGAGTTGTTTTGGGATTATATCCATTTAGGATAGCTGTATTTTTGAAAACTTCTAATTCCTGGTTTAAAGATTCTACAGAGGAGCAGAATTTGTGTGCTCTGGAAACTAGTGATTTAATAATGCCAGATTTCTGAGATGGATGATGAGCAGAAGAATTGTGAATGTAGCGACCTGAGAATGTAGGCTTGCGAAAGACGGACGTGGCGATGGAACCGTCTTCTTTTCTTTGGATGTGTAAATCCAAGAAAGAGATACCCTGTGGAGATTCTTTTTCTAACGTAAAGTTGATGCGATGATGAAGAAGGTTAATTTTATCTAGAAACAGTTGTAATTCAGGCTCGGGATGATTCCAGACTGCAAATACGTCATCGACATATCTTAGCCAAATTTTTAGTTTGGGTTCAAAAGTGAATATTTTTTCCTCAAGGTGTTCTAGAAACAAATTTGCTAGGTTTGGTGATACCATTGCTGTTCCTTCCTCTTGTTTGTAAATTTGACCTTTCCAGGTGAAGTAACCTGATGCAATAACAAACTTGAACAATTCAACTATATATTTTTTTTTTTTTGTACTACTACTTTAACACGTTATGCACGTTTTCATCAGATTCTATTGTAATCATGCACCCTAACTGTATGTTATTCCTAATTTTGTTTAAATACTGTACTGATGATGTCCTAAGATACTTAAGATGAAATATTTACAATTAAATAATTTTCACTGTGGTTTATACGTGTGTTTCTTCTAATTATGAACGCACCACAGGTTTCGTTATTTAAAAAAAAAAAAAAAAAAAAAAACACCATATTCAGTCCTGAAGATATTTTCAGGCACAAACTTTGTTTGCTCACACTTGGATAAAGGATTAAACTAAATTTATTATGACTATGAGATGGGAATCTCGAGAGAGACACAAGCACTAGGTGCAAAAATTGAGATATAAAAGCTCTTGCTCAAGAAAGGAAAGCATCTTTTTCTTCCCTGGGATCGTTGCCATGAAAGGTCTACTGCCAGTCATTGGAGCATCTCATACAAGATTGCAAATGTCATCACGGAGCGCTCAGTGGTAAGGAAAAGGATTCATTGGCAAGATAAATATTCATCGACAGAAAAGGCAATTACATTTGGCCATGGTCACCCTCGTTGCCTAATAAAAGAATTCGAAGAACAAAGAAAATTGCTGATCAAGACAATCAAACTGGCAGGAAGAGTGGAACAAGTAGACAGACAGAAAGAAAGGAACATCATCACTCGGACAAAGAAATTAATAAGGACTGTTGTAATCTCTGTTAGTCAATCAGAATTCAGAAGATGTTGCCAATTCCAGTTTTAGAATCTCTTGAAAGTGGTATGGGTTAGAAGAAGGAATGCCACTTTCAATTCAGCTAAATTCAATAAGCCTCCTGATACAAAAAAAAAAAAAAAAACATCCCCATCAGTCAATATTACTATAAGTATGCCATGGCTGTACTAATGAGCAACCAAAGACTCAGTGGCATTCTTTCAAAAGAATGAAAGATTGTCACATTTCATCGATGTGATGAACAAAGAGACTTCAATAAATAAAATAAACAAAGGATATTTTTGAGGATTTTTGGATAAGACAGCATCCTTGTAGATTCCAATGTTGAACAACATATAAAGAAAGAAAGAAAAGATGCTGTTCCTTACTTGTCGTCTGTCAAGGATGAGTCTTAAAGATACACCCATTGTGGATCTTTAGCTGCCAGTCTCTTAGAATTATCTGAGAGAAATGACAACCAAGATTGGAACACTTCACCTACTTGGACAAATCTATTAGGGTTTTTTCATGCATTTTGTTTGCCATAGGTAACCATCGATTCTCTGAAATCAAAATCCTGTGCACACTGATCAAAACCGAGTGCCACCACAGAAGAAGATGAAGACAGTATCCTTGTAGATTCCACTATCGAATGATGTATAAAGAAAGAAAGAAGAGATGCCATTTTTTACTAGTCATCTGTCAAGGATGAGCCTTAAAGATAATCCAGCCTTCATGAATCTTTAACTGCCAGTCTCTTAGAATTGACTGAGAGAAATGACAACAAACTTTGAAACTCTATTACTACAGATTACAATTAATAATGGTCATCTGTAAATAATGACAGGATATGATCAGAAATGATCTAACATAACTGACACGACACCAATTTATAACATGTCCAAGTGAGCTCATTGAAGTGAATAAGGACTGTCTTGCAAGAAAGAATTCTAATAAGACATCGTAAGTACTTAGGAGAATACGTAAATACTTCCAAACAATTCCCATAATGTGTTCTTGTTCCAAATTCCGTTATGTTGATGTCACTGTTTTATGATACATTCGAATAAGTATCTAATACAAGAAAATTGTTATGCATAGTAAACTTAATGTTAAATGAGATCATGCTTGGTATGTTTGATTGTATAATGAAGAGGAATGAATTGTAATTTATACTAAACTATAGATAAGATATGAGATAGAAATGTCACAAATTTAGGAGAACTAAGTTCAAGATAGTTTCACATGGAGTTGTCTGTGACTGGTAGTTTTTTCCTGTATCCATTTTGTAATTAGAATGAACATTGTAATATATATATTTTGAGCTTAATTAAATATTTTTGTGAAACAACACAGTGAGGCTGGGTGTTAATGTATTAATCCTAAATAACTACAAACCTAGAGGAAGGATAAAGAATTTTCATTGTGTTAAGTAATAAGTTTAAGCCACAAATGACACAAGGGTAATGGAGAAATATATTTATGTTTAACATTCTTACAAACTCACACTACCAAAGAATAATTTAAGTGACGTAGTCGATAAACAAATAAATATGTTAAATTATAAAGAGTGAGCAAGAATAAGGAAGTCAGAGCATGAAACAGGAGTTATATATATATATATATATATATATATATATATATAAAACAAGTAAATGACAAAGATAAAAGTAGATATAACAAATAAAGTAAATAGAATGGATATAACAAAAAAGGTGCAGATAAAATAGATATAACAGAAATGAATCTGTAAGAGAAGGATGGATCATCAATGAGCCTAACTGTTAACCTTAGGACATCATAAAGGATTTTAAGGGAAGTTTTAGGTGCACCACCCTAACCATGCGAGCAGTATTCTAAGCACAAGTGTATTTGGGATTTGTATACAATTAGGTTTGTATATTCTCAAGGGCTCACATGGATGAGTACAGGCATGGCAAAACCCAAGATACCCAAGCTAGACCTGATCTTACTTCATACAATATACACTTGGTATATCATATCTGGAGACGTCTTCTACACTTCTTTCCCTCTACTCACTCTCTCTCTCTTACTTCTTACTCCCCCCCCCCCCCACCCAGTGCAATTAGAGCAACTCGAGGGCGAGGGGGTGATTATTTCTTCTTAAACTGTAGTTTCCACTTCTACTAAAAAAAGCGGCTGAATTCAGGTCAAAGAGTGATGGTTGATATTTGATGAAAACTTAACCATTGAAACTGAATGAACTCTAACCAACCTAAAGATACATGCCGGCTCGACCATCGCCCAGTCAAACAAGGGTCGCACCCACTATTAGGGAACTATGATAGTGAAGGTGAAAAATATGATATTGGAACAAAACATCACCTAATAGATGGGAAAAACATAACAAGCATAGGAACATGGAATGTAAGAACTCTTCACCAGGAAGGAGCATTGGAAATACTACTGCATAAATTAGACAACTACCGATGGGAAGTGATTGGACTCTGCCAAACCAGATGGACTAGAAAAGGACAATTCTACCATGGACAGTACAAAATCTTAACTTCAGGCAGGGAGGACAACAAACAAACACCAAGAAGGAATAGCACTTATATTAAAACCAAAGGCTCAAAACTCTATTGTCCTACAATCCTATCTCACCTAGGATGATTAAAGCAAGATTTAAAATATCAATCGGATCACTAACTATTATTCAAGTATACTCACCAACTTCGACATTATCTGAAGAAGACATTGTGGAGGTGTATATAGATTTGCAAAAAGCAGTACAGCAGACATCAAGTCAAGATCTCCTAATTGTAATGGGGGACTTAAACGCCAAAGTAGGCAAAGACTGGGCTACCTGGCCAAGAGTAATTGGAAAGTTCGGGTATGGAGAAAGCAATGAACGTGGTAAAAGACTGCTAAACTTCTGCTCAAATAATAGACCTAACAATAACCAACACTCTCTTTAAACATCCAAAACCCCAAAGAAAATGGACATGGATATCACCAGACAGACAAACCAAGAATATGATAGACTATATTATTGTAAACCAAAGATGGAAATCAAGTATCCTAAACTGCAGATCCTTCTCCAGATTGTGGATCAGACCATAAGCTAGTATTAGCAAACGAAAGAATAAAGTTAAAATCTGGAAGCACTTTTAGAGTCAAAAGGAGACTGAATGTAAAAAAACTACAAGACAACGATATTCTAAGAAAATATTAACTAGAACTAGATAAAAACCTGAAGGAACAACCAAAACAGAATATAAACATCGAAGAACATTGGTGCAAACTAAAGGAAATAATATTAAATTCGGCAGAAAAACAATAGGTTACACAGAAAGAGAAGATAAAAAGGATTGGATCTCAAATGAAGTAAAAAGATTAAGCGATCAAAGGAAAAGCATGAAACTAAAACAGAACTATAACAGAAATGAATATAATAGATTAACCAGAGAAATTAGAAAACTAGTTAAAAGAGACAAGAATAACTGGTTAGAAGAAAAATGCAAAATGGCAGAAAAGCTATCAAAATAAAATAATCTTCATGGATTATATAAACAAATAGACCAAATTAGTAAGACACGGACAACAAAATTTATAATGATCAAAAACAAAGAGGGACAACTAACTGAAAGTAAAACAAAAAGAATGGCCAGATGGGAAGAATACTTCAAAGATTTATATAATAAAAACAGCTCCCAGGATTGGCAGCTGGTCACCAGAGGGCTACACGGCGTGTAGTGTTTTCACGGAGCTCCTGAAAGCTAAGTATAATTTTGAGTGAAAAGTGGAATATTGGTTTAAATCATAACGTAATATTGTCAATTTTTGGTAACTTGTTGTGACTGTGATTTTTGTGTGAATTCCGTTTTATTTAATTTAGTAATTTAACGATACATTTCATAGAATAGCACATGGCGCCAATGCGACGTAAGATAATGGCATCCAAAAATACAACGCCTTTGTTCAAACACTGTAATGTGAGGGAGTATGTCCAATGGGATGTGTGTGGGGATGTATGCATTCCCGAAGGAGGCTGGAGTTTGGATGGAAAGTGATAGTGGTGGGAGAATGTGCAGAAAGTGTAAGCAAAGTGAGGAATTGAAGTATGTGTCAGGACATGAGATAGTTATGGTTGAAGAAAGCCAGAATGCGAGTGAAAATAGTGGCTTGATAGGGAATTGCGATGTTGTACAAGATGGCAATGAGAGCAGTGATCAAAGAGAGAGTGAAAGCAACTATACAGAGAGAGAAAATGGTTTAAATGATGAAAAAAATGAGAAATTATTTGTGGGGAGTGAGATCGCTAGATTGCACACAGTGATACAAAGTGCGCAGCGGCAGTTAGAGCACCTGCAAAACTCTTTCCAGAGTGCCTCGGCTCACAGAAATAAACAAGTGTTTGAAAGGAAAAATAAGCATAGGAGTAGAAGAGTTTCAGAAATGAAGGAAAGAGTGTTGTATGGTGACTCGTTATTAAGAGGAGTGATAGATGGGAGTTTAACTAAATTACTTACCGGGTGCGAAATATAAGTGAGAGTATTAGAGCACAAAAACAGAGGGTGAAAGAATTGATAGTTGTGATGGGTAGGAATGAATTGAAAGGAGATAAATTTTTTTATGAGAGAGGACTTGGAAGTATTGTTAAAGGTAAGAAAAGAGTGACAGAGTTAGGATGGCGAGTCTGTTACCACAGTACGACAGAGAGGAGTTTAGAAGGAGGGCCATAATCGCAAATGACTTTATGTGCAGGTTATGCAGACGGTGTGGAATGAGTTTGAGGTGTTAGAGCTGGGTTCTTTACTTTTTAGAGTAGTAAATATGAGTGGAAAAAGCTGCCAGAGTCAGTTGTGGGTGCTATAATGGCGAGCGAGTTCAAGGAAAGGTATGATAGATACTGTGAGAATGTCGAATAGTTGTGTGGATACAATGTTTAGGGCTTCCCCTTGATGAGTCTAAGGACTCCCTGGAGTCACCCGTAATAATAATATATTACGATTCCAGCCACTGAAATTGAAGAGGAAACAAATATCTTTACCAAAGAAATAATAGCACACAGCATAGAAAAACTCAAAACTAGGAAAGCACCTGGCATTGATCAAATACATGCAGAATTCTTAAAAGCAGGAAAGGAACAACTTTTGGGACCATTAAAAACATTATTTGAAAGGATCTACAAAAACGAAGCAGTGCCTATTGATTGGACTAAATCAATCATAACTCCTATATACAAGAAAGGAGATAAAACAGAATGCAATAATTACAGAGGCATTAGCCTCCTCAGTATTCAAAGTAAGATTTTTACAAAAGTACTCCAAAAACAAATTAAGCCATATATAGAACAGGCCCTAGGAGAGGAACAAGCCGGTTTCAGACCAAGGCAAAGCACAATTGTTCAACTATTCACCTTAAGACAGCTAATAGAAAAGACACTAAAGTACAAAAAAAGTTGCTACATAAATTTCATAGACTTTCGTCAGGCATTTGATTTAATCTGTAGAAGAGAACTATGGAAAACTATGGAAGAATTTGGAATTCCCAACAAAACCATAAGAATAATAAAGAATCTGTATGAGAAATCTGAAAGTGCAGTACGAATGGAGGACACCTTGACCAATTGGTTCCACACAGAGAGCGGAGAAAGACAGGGATGCAATCTGCCACCAGACCTGTTTAATCTTACACTGGAAGAAGCAACCAATGAAGACTCCAGAATCAAAATATATGGGAAAAATTTGACAAATTTAAAATTTGCAGACGACATTGCATTACTTGCAAGCACGGACGAACATCTACAGCGAATTTCTGATAAAATAAAGGAGGAGTGTATAAAATCTAAACTGAACATAAATATAGACAAAACAAAAATTATGCAAATAGGAAAAAGAAGCACCAATCTGAAAATTGAAATTGATAGTAAGAATCTACAGCAGGTAGAAAACTTCTCCTACGTTTGAGAAGTTATTGAGTACAATGGTGAAATTATAAAAGATATAAACATACGAATCAGTCAAGCATCCCAAACCTTTGGACAACTTAAAAAAATATGGAAGTCAAGGGACATCAAACAAGTAACAAAAGTAAGAATCTATGAAACAATGGTCCTCCCAATACTCTTCTATTGAAGTGAATGCTGGAATCTCAAAAGGCTGAAGAGAAAAAAATTATTAGTTACTGAAATAGGTTGGCTAAGAAGATTACTTGGATCGACTAAGAAAGGAAGACATAAGGAAACGACTAAAACAAGAAATAACAATAATAGACAAAATCCAAGAAAGAAGACTGCGATGGTTTGGCCATGTGACCAGAATGGGAACAGAAAGACTACCATCTAAAGCCCTGAATACAACGATGGAGGGTAAAAGATCCAACGGACGGCCCAGAATTAGATGGATAGACAAAATAAAAGAAGACCTGAAAACCAAATCACAACAAGCGACACCAAACTGACAGAATTGTTCAGACTCTCCCGGGACAGACAGAAGTGAAAAGAGTTCATTCGGCCTCATCATCATCCACATAGATGAAGGAAGAGAGAAGATACAGTTAGGAGTTGGTTGGGGAAAATAAACTTTAGAACTAAAGAGAATGCCTAGTTTCTTGGATGCTGAGGGAGTTACTGATGTGATGTGTTTATGTCAGGAGAAACTGAAGGTAAACAATAATCCAAACAGAGAGATCTGTGTGTTACTGAGGGTAAGCGAGCTGAAATCTTTTTCATGAGAAAAGGCAAGACTGTTTTGATAGCATTGAACATGACAAGGCTGTCGTTGCCACACTGAAGGATAGTATGAAAATCAATGTTTAATGCACTGGTTGTAGATGATCTTGTGGCCTGGGATGTCAGAATACTGCATGGTTTTCAAATGAGTAAAATGAGTGGAGAATACTATCATCATCAAAGCAGTGGATAGGATTAGTGGTGATTATGAGTAGGTCATTTATGAACAAGAGAAAGAGCAGGTGATAGGACAGAGCCTTGAGGCACTTCAGCATTAAAGGTAAAGCTCGAAGAGAGGGAGCTATCTACCACAACTCCCAGAGAAAAAACTTGCTACCCAATTACAGAGGATGGCAGGTAGATCAAAGGATGGCAATTTGTTAAATAGGACACAATACCACACACGGTTGAAGGCTTTGGAAATGTCAAGGGCGACAATACAAGTTTCTGTGAACATTTCCATGGCATGTTGTAAGCTATGAGGTCAACTGTGGATCTTGAATAGCAGAATCTGTACTGGTCGTCACTGATTAATTAGTCGGCTGCTAAACAGTGAAGGAGTTTGCTACTGATGACTTTCTCCATTATTCTGGAAGGACTGAGTTGATGGCAATTGGTCGGTAGTTTGATGACTGACATCTATTACCCTTTTTTTTTAGAAATAGGATAGATATGAGATTGCTTCCATGCATTGGAATCTGTATAATAGATTGTAGAGACAATGTAGGACAGGTGTTAGCTCTGGAGCAGTGTTTGAGAACAATTGGAGAGATGCCATCAGGAACAGAAAACTTTTTAGTATCCATTTTTTTTTTTTTTTTTTTTTTTTAAGAAATTTCCTGATTTCTTTTTGTCAAAAAATTAAAGGAGGCATATGGTGCTTGGATTATGGTAAGGATGAAAAGAAACAATAATCAGACCAAGGAAAGGAGGAACAGAAATTCTGAAGCTCATTCCAGTTGTCTCCTTTGCAGTGTCAGAGGATGCAAGGTTGGAAGTAGTTGAGGGAGAGATGTTCTGTGAGAGGAGACTTGTACAAGATTGCTAACACAATCCTGAATGCTAAGTGTCAAGTTCTTTCCAATATCCTTATTTTTAATAAGATAAGATAATCACTGATGCTATCTGTTAAGTCCCATAATCTTTCTCAGGACTGTCATATCTGTGGTCTCCGGTCTTTGGTCAAGTGTTTTATTTCTAAACCAGTTCTCAGATCCATAAGTTAAAATTGGTTTGAATACTGTCTTGTATATAGCTAATTTAGTGTTTTGACTGATATTTCTCTCTTATTCCATATAAATTTATTCAGTTGACTTCACACTATACCAGCTTTGCGAATTCTGCGGTCTACTTCTACTTCCATATTTAATTTACCATCTTCACTAAAAATTGTGCCTAAATATCTGAAATGTTTTACTTGTTCTATAGGTTCTCCATTCAGAATGCAGTTGAGTTCACTGTTTCTGCCTATTTTCACCATCTTTGTCTTTTTAATGCTGATTTTCATACCAAATTATTACAGAGAATCCTGTTTACCATCTATAAAAAGTTAATTTGCAATTTCGATATTACCAGGTTTAATACCACACTTTCCTTCATAATGTGTTCCATGTAGATGATGAATAACAAGATAATGTACACCCTTGTCTCACACCCGATTAAACGTTAAACCACCTCCTGCAAGATAACATATTCTTATATCCTCATGTTCTTTCTTTCTTGTGGTTATATCAGTTGCCTTATATCATTGTTATTTTAGGTGTTTATCAGAACTTTCCAGATCCCCTACCCAAAATTTGTTTTAAAGTGAAAATCTGATCCTCACAAACTCTGTTTGGCTTGAACCTAACTTGTTATTTCCTAGTTATTATTAGGATGTAAGTATACTTTTAGCCATTTCTAAAAGTATACTTACATAAATCTTACCAGGAACGGACAGTAGGGAAATATCTCTAATTCTCATTCAAGTTTTTCTCCCCACCCCACATTTTTTTTTGTAGATGGGTACTATGAGAGCTCTACTCCAATCACCAGGAATTCAATCCTCTAACCAAGCTTTCTTAATTATGCAGTGTAGTCACTAAAATTTTATACCTCCATACCTTAGCATTTCTGGTCAAATATCATCTACTAAAGCAGCCTTTCCACTTTTCAAATTTTAATGGATTTTTCTGCTTCAAATATTGATAAGTACTCCTATTTGTATTCTTCTTGAAAATGTTGTGTTACTGTTCTGCCACTGCTGATTTTGTTTAAAAGTCTTTCAAAGTAATTACTCCAGACATCTAGGATATTCTTTTCTTCAGTTTTCATGTCACTTTATCATCTATGATTCCTTCTACAGTACTCCTTATTTCAATTCTGAGCTTTTTCAATACCCTCCAAAATATTTTGTCACCTTCTTGATATTTATTTTCCATGCTCTTACCAAAGTCTTCCCGTGACTTTTGTTGAGCTAGTTTTACACAATGCTTCACTTTCTTATATTTTTCTCTATATTCTCTAAGAGCACAAGCTGACTTACTTGCCAGATTCGATGTTTTTTTTTCTTTTCCTTGACTGCCATTTTAATTTCCTGAGTCCACATTGCCTCGCTACAAGCCTCTCTGCCGAATCGATCAATGTTATCTTCAGAGTTTGTCAATGAATCTCCAAGGTTTAGTTTTTTGTTTTCAAACTTTTTTTAGTTTTTTTTTAAATAATATTTGTGTATTTGAGTCTACAGTTCACCTCTGATAGCTGTTCAACTTTGATTTGTTTCAAAACTTTCTTACACCCTTCTTTTCAATATGAAATTCAATTTTATCCTGCTTAACACTAAATGGTGATCACTTTCAATTTCAAATCCTTGTATACTCTCTCTCTCTCTTGTGTGCTGAACCAGTGGAAAAGCATCACTGTCAACAATAACATAGTCAATGACTTTTCTTATTCCTTGAATCTTCTCTCCATGTGAATTTGTGCACATTTTTATGTTGGAACATCGTGTTGTTAATGATAACTAGTCTATGTCTTGAGCAGAAATCTAGCAGGCACTTACCATTATTATTAGCTTTGCTCTTTTCTCCAAATTTTCCCAAAACATTTGTATATGTCTAGTAACCATTTCCTACTCTGCTTAGATGTTTAGATCTCCAACAAGGACCAACTTTTCCTTTTTCAATGTGTCAACTGCATTCTCTAATGGCTCAAAAAATTCTGCACTTCTTCCTTAGTAGAACCTTTTGAGGCACCATAAGCACAAATAAGTCTCATTGTCCACTTCTCCATTCTGATATTAGCTGCCATGCAAGAAAATGATCCTCATATTTAGTGTTTAATATTATATTTACAATTCCTTTTCCCCTGATTATTATTGCCAGAATATAATCTCTTGTATTTGTTGCTTAGAAAGATCTCACTCAGTGTTTGAGTTTTGTTTTGGTAATACCTATTATGCCAATCTGATACTTATCTAATTCTTCTGCTAGTTCTACTTCTTTTCCGCTGATGCTTAGTTGGGATTTGTTCCAGTAACTGACGTTTCACTGTTTGCTCTGGTTTCCTGAGGAAAACAACTGGAATCTGGTTTAACTAGGTGATACCTGAGTCGACATGAAATTTTATCATGTTGTACCATTAATTTGTATTATGATTTAAGTCAATAAAAATATAATTTGGCGAGCTAAAACCCAAATTAAATTATCAGCTCATCTTCATTTGATCAGTATCTAGGTAGATATCCTTTTCCATGGGTATCTACCTGGATAATGATTGTTGTGTCCAATCCTCACAACAAGGTGAGGATTGGACATTAAGTCAGATGTCGGTCGGTTTTCTGTATTCTCCAAAAGTCATGTGGTAGTCTTCTTCCAGTTGTTTGGAAGGTCTCTCCTCTCATTAGAAGTGAAAATATTATCAATCATATGAAATGGTAATACTGTATATATGATCATATATTTTGTATATAATAAACTTTCCTTTTGTATATAATAAATTATCAACATAAAAAATCAAAATTAAATTACCTCAACATGATCCTTTGTAGGTAAACCTATAATTGTTGCTCGATACCAGTTATCATCTATTTTCCAAAATGCTGCACAGGTATTACCAATCACTAATTTATTTTCTGGCATGAGATAAGTATTTCCATCTTCTGTGTTGTAGAAGCTATGAAATTATATTTATTATTAAGACTGTTAAGTACAATAATTTCTACCTTTTGTTAAAGAGTATGAAAGGATTTCAAAATTAAATTTTTAAAAGATAAAATGAGGACTGTAAACTCTACAAATTGTAAATATGGATACCCACCTCAATTTATTCTACTATTTTCTCCTTCCCCACAATAATGCAAAATAGTATACCCTACTTATAACCAAAAACAATCCAATATACTATTAAAAAGACTAGCATTTTAATAAAGTGGTCAGATGTGACATATCAACTGGAAAAAAAGAATCCAATCCAATCCTGGGCATGGATACAGAGATATGATAATAAGCATATATATATGATCTAGTCTAGTCAAAATTTATTTTTCGTATTTTGTTACTTTTATCTGCTCTTCAATTGTCAGAGGAGATTTGAAAGGACACATAGGGAGACAGAATAGGGACTGTGAAGGGGAACATGGTGGCCATGGAGTGGAAATGATGAACTGGGAAGGAGAGAGGATTACGGACTTTGCAGTAGTGTTTGATCTGGCAATTGTGAACTCCTTCTTTTGTAAGAGGGAAGAGCATTTGATGACATTTAGAAGTGGCAAAATAGTTCACAGATTGACTACATTTTGACTAGAAGAAAACATCTTAAGGCAGTAACAAATTGTAAAGTAATCCCAAGTGTTTGTTCGATATGATTTCAGTTGTCCCAAAAATTTAGAATTTGATGAAGTTGCAGGGGTTTGTAACTGGCCGACACTTACCCCGGCATGTAAAACAGATGGTTCCGGCGAGAGGAGAACATCATCACCGTCTACTACGGTGTCATCTATTCCGAGAGAAAGAGCACAGCAACACTGGCTGCTGCGTGCAGACTTTGAAATACAGTCAAAGACAAGAACCTTTGGAAGCCATGGGAGGAAGAAAATTAAGTGGTTTCACTTAAAAGAAGAGAGTGTGAGGAACCGTTTTAGGGAGAAAGTGTTAGAGAGGATTTCGGATGGATTAGAAAGTGTACAAGACTGGTGGAGACATAATTCAAAAGTAATTCTAAGCTGTGCAATTGAGGTACTTGGTGAAACATCCGGAAAGATTAGAGAGCAGAAAGAGGGCTGGTGGAGGAATAATGATGTACAAGAAGCAGTGATGGCTAAGAGGAAGGCAAAGCAGAAGTGGGATGAGCCAAGAGTGGAAGAGGACAGAGAGGAATACAGAGAGAAAAAGCGAGAAGCCAAGAGAGTTGTTGCATAGGCGAAGGCCATGGTATATCAAGACCTTTATAATCGATTAGAAACAAAGGAAGGACAGAGAAAGATTTATCAATTGGGATAATGTAGAAATAAGGCAAAGGACATCGTACATGTGAGGCAGATCAAAGACTCTGGAGGAAGAGTATTAAGGAGGGATGTGGATATAAGAAACAGATGGAGAATATACTTTGAAGGGCTTTTGAATGAAAAAAATGCAAGGACTCACAGAGAAGATGGAGAGCCTTATGAGGGGATGGTACAGAACATTAGTAGAGTGGAAGTGAAGGAAGCCATAAAGAGCATGAAGAATGGAAAATCAGTGGGCCCTGACAGGATCCCAGTGGAGGCATGCCTTCACAGGGCGAAGAAGGAATTGACCTGCTGTGGGACCTGTTAATAAAAGTTCGTCAACAGGAAAATATATCTGAGGAATGGAGGTAAAGTACTCTTGTCCCCATCTACAAGAATAAAGGAGATGCACAAGACTAAGAATTACAGAGGAATAAAGTTGATGTCCCACACAATGAAAATCCTAGAGAGAGTTCTTGATGGAAGAATGAGGAAGGAGGTGGAGATTGCAAAAGAGCAATTTGGCTTCATGTCTGGTCGATCGACGACAGATGCTATCTTTGGGGGACGACAGATAATGGAAAAGTTTCGAGAGAAGCAACAGGAGCGCTACATCTGGTATTTATTGATCTGGAGAAAGCGCATGATAGAGTGCCAAGGCAAGAAGTCTGGAGGTGTCTGAGGGAGAAGAAGGTATTGGAGAAATATATCAGGTTGGTGCAGGAGATGTACAGAAATGTGAAGACAAGAGTTCAAATCTGTCTGGGAGAGAGAAAGTTTTCCAGTGACAGTTGGCTTGCATCAAGGGTCAGCATTAAGTCCGTTCCTGTTTAATATTGTGATGGAGGTGGTGACGGAGGAAGTGAGAGAAGACACGCCTTGGACTATGTTGTATGCAGATGACATCGTGCTGTGTGCAGAATCAAGAGAAGAAGTGGCAGTCAAACTGGACAGTTGGAGGAAAGTACTGGAAGAGAGAGAGGTATGAGACTGAGCATATGTGTTGTAAAGTGGATGGCAGCCAGGAAACAGATCTGGAGCTGGAAGGAAATGTCATCAGGAAGGTCAGTGACTTTAGATACTTAGATTCAACAATGAAAGAGGATGGCGAGGCAGAGAAGGAAGTGGGATGCAGGATACAAGCAGGATGGAGGAACTGGAGAGAGATGGCTGGAGTGCTATGTAATAAGAGGATGCCGATCAAACTAAAAGGCGAAATCTACAGGACAATAGTGAGACCAGCTATGACGTATGCTTTGGAAACTGAGGCCCTGAGGAAAAATAACATCAGCAGGATGGAGGTAGTGGAGATGAGAATGCTTAGGTGGATGTGCGGCGTGACCAGAAAGGATCATCTGAGAAATGACTATATAAGGGGAACAGTGAAAGTTACAAACTTGGGAGCAAAGATACAGGAGGCAAGGTTGAGATGGTTTGGTCATGTGATGAGGAGGGGGGGGGGGGGAGGAAGGAAGAGTATGTGGGGGAAAAGGTCATGCAGATGGATGGGCAGGGAAAGAGGAAGCACGGACAGCCAAAGAAGAGATGGAGGGAGATGGTGGAGGAGGACTTGAGGATGAAGAAATTAGATGTGGCTACAGCCCAAGACAGGAAGTTGTGGAGGAGACTCACCACAAACAGCGACCCTACTTAAGTGGGAAAAGCTGCAGAAGAAGTTCTGTTCTTCAATTCCAATAACCACCATGACTTTTTTATTATTATTATTATTTACCTCCAAAGGCTGATCTATCTAAGTACAAAAACAATGAGATCACCTTATCTAGCTAATCAAAATTCAAAAGGTTTTCTTCTATTTCAGAGATCAAACTGGAAGAGATACCAACGTATTGCTGTTTAGTAATGACTCAACAATTAGAATAAATACCAGATAATCCTCATCATTCCTTAAAAGCACCTTTTCTTAACCAGCTTTTCCCCCAAATATACTGCAGATGTTAGCATTATTCTTGGTAACTGTGACCACATTCACTCAGCCAATCTTTGAGATAACCATGGTGATTTCTATACCTCTTTTCCTCTCTTGCGATTACGGTTTCCACTCCACTGATCCAAATATCTACTACTATGAATAACTGAAATAATCTTTGCTAAAATGACCAGTTTCATTCACCACATATTCAGAAGATAGGTGGAAACAACAGGATATGATGGGATCTAAATAGCAGAGTAGGAAATTATTGTCAGACAAATAAAATATTTTGGGAAAATTTGGAGAAAAAAGCAAAACTAATAATGAAAAATACCTGTTGGATCTCTGCTCAGAACATGGACTGGTTATTACTAACACTATGTTCCAACATAAGAATGTGCACAAATTCACATGGAGAGAAGAAGCAAGGAATAAGAAAAGTCTTACTATGTTATTGTTGATAGTGATATTTTCTCACTGGTGCAGGACAGTAAAGTGTACAGAGGATTTGAAATTGGAAGTGATCACCATTTAGTCCTGAGCACGATAAAACTGAATTTCATATTGAAAAGAACATGTAAGAATGTTTTAATGCGAATAAAAGTTGAGCAGGTCTCAGATGGGAACTCTATACTAAAATACACAAACAACAAACATTATTCAAGAAAAAATGAAAGAGTTTGAGAACAGGAACCAAACCTTGGAGGTTCAATGGCAAATCCTGAAGAAAACATTGATTGATTCAGCCAGAAAGGCATGTGATGAGGTTGTCTGCAAGGATTGAAAAATCAGAACTCCATGGTGGACACAAGAAGTTAAAGAGGCAGTGAAGGAAAACAAGAAAGCATATCAAAAGTTCCTGGCAAATAAGTCAGCTTGTGCTCTTCAAGAATAGAGAGAAAAATGTAAGAAAGCTAAACACTGTGCGAAATTTGCTAAACAAAAGGCATAGAAAGATCTGAGTAAGAACATAGAAAATAAATATCAAGAAGGTGGCAAGATATTTTTGGAGGTTGTTGAAAAAGCTCAGAAATGGAGAAAAAAGTACTGCAAAAGGAATTAGAGAAGATAAAAGGCGACATGAGAACTAGTGAAAAAGATATCCTTGATGAATGGAGTAATTACTTCAAAAATTGCTAAACGAAACAATTAGAGACAGCACAGTAGTAAAAAACACTCAAAAGGCATGCAATCAGGAATACATATCCATACTTGAAGCAGAAAGTCATCCAAATCATGAAATGTGGAAAGGCTGCTGGAGTAGGTGATATTCGACCAGAAATCTCAAGTATGGAGGCATAAAAGTCTTACAGTGGCTGCACTGCATAGTTCAGCTGGCATGGAAAAATCGATAAATTCCAGATGATTGGAATAGAGGTCTTATAGTACCCATATATAAAAAGGGAAATAAAACTGAATGTAAGAATTACAGAGCTATTTCTCTACTGAGTGTTCCTGGTAAGACTCATGCAAGTATACTTAAGAAATGGTTGAGAAGGATTGTGGAAGGGAAGCTTGGTGAAGAACAAGCTGGATTCGGGCCAAATAGAGGCTGTCAGGATCAGATTTTCACTTTACGACAAATAGTTGAGAAGTCGTGCGAATATAACAAAGATCTGTATTTAAGTTTTGTAGATCTGCAAAAAGCATATGACAAGGTGCAAAGAGAGAAGCTATTCAGACCGCTACAGTTGTATGGTGTCAGTGGGGCATTATATCAAGCGATACTTAGTCTTTATTTGAGTAGTAAATCAGCAGTTAGAATTGAATGAAGTACAGGAAGATGGTTTAATATTAAATCTGGTGTCAGACAAGGATGTACATTATCTCCTCTGTTATTCATTATCTATATGGATCACATTATGAAGGAAAGTATTAAACATGATATCAAAATTGGTGATGTTAATCTCAGTTCTTTGCTTTATGTGGATGATGTTTATACTACTTCTAAATAAATACAGTACAAGTATGCAAGATTCCCGGACTAAATTGAATAACTGTTGT
Organism: Typopeltis vanoorti; assembly: GCF_054136105.1. Classification (NCBI taxonomy): domain Eukaryota; kingdom Metazoa; phylum Arthropoda; class Arachnida; order Uropygi; family Thelyphonidae; genus Typopeltis; species Typopeltis vanoorti. The sequence goes on from NC_143563.1 coordinate 16,406,506, forward strand.
AATAGATATGGTATGAAGGTGAACAGCAACAAGACAATGAAAATAGGCAGAAGCATTGAAAATATCAACTGCATTGTGAAGAGAACCTATAGAACAAGTAAAACATTTCACCTACTTAGGCATGATTTTTAGTGAAGATGGTAAATTAAATATTGAAACAGACAACAGAATTAACAAAGCTGGTATGGTAGGAAGTCAACTGAATAAATTTATATGGAATAAGAGAGAAATTAGTCAAAACACTAAATTAGAATACATAAGTTAAAATTGGCCTGAACATAGAAGACTGTTCAGGCCAATTTTAACTTATGGATCTGAGGGCTGAATTAGAAATAAAACACTTGACCAAAGAGTAGAGACAGCAGATATGAGAGTCCTTAGAAAGATTAGAGGTGTGAACAGATGGCATTAGTCGCAATATCATAATAAAAACGAGGATATTAGGAAAGCACTTGATATTGTTGCATCCAGGAATGTGTTATCAGAGCATATCTCAGGTGGTATGGTCACCGAAACAGAAAGATCAAGGAAAGATCAGCAAAACAAGTGTTCTCTGCTCAGTTGGCAGGAAAAAGACCCAGAAAAAGACCAAGATATAGGTGGATTGATACAGTAAAAAGTGCCTTAGAAGATAGAAATATAAGATCTGATAATGTTGGAGTCTTGACAGGTAACAGATTGATTTGGAAGAAAATTGTAGATAGAAAGTTAGTAATGATATGTTTTTCATGTTGTACTATCATATCCTGTACACTCCTTGAGGGTAAATATCAGGAATTTGATGATGATGATCTCAAATCCACCCAACCTTAGAATACTATTCTCACATTTTGGGATGATAATCATAAACTTCCTTCAAGATTCTTGATGCCATCCAGAACAGGGAAACGTCTGCTTAATATATGACTTTTCTCATACCGATGTTTCTAATCATATTCACATAGATTTTCTGTTTTTGCATCATATCTTTTCTGTAGATAATATCATGGGCATTACTTCACTGAACTGACCATAGCCATTCCTCCACTTTTTTCTGAACACAAAACACAAGCAGTTGCTGTTCCACATATATACTTAGTTCAGCTTTAACTTTCTCATTCCTCTTCCATCCTATTTGCTTTTGCTGTTTGGAGTTCTTTCATACTGTCTTCTCCAAAGGCTATAACCTCCAGTTGCTCATAAAACACAACAGATTCTTTCCTTTTCTCTAATCAAGTGCACCATACATAGCACATTTTGCATCTCTCATGTTCATTGTGAGCAGTGATATTACAAAAAAGCAGCAGGGTATGAATTCCAAAGATGTGAGAATAAATTTAGTTGTTTTGTTATAAGCTAGCTAATGCCTTTTATTCCCTTATAGGTAGTAAGTGAGGCCTTTAAATCCTATCTAGCTTTTGGAGATTGAGTGTGCAGTTCAATCTCCACCAGTAACCAATCAGAGATAGCTGGCCACCAATGAAGAGACTGGCAAACAAGTGGTGCCATCTCTTGGTATACCTAACTCTAACAGGACATGTTACCGTCTGAAATAATGTGGGTTCTACCATCAATTTTCTAGAGTTTACGAGATGAAAAACCCGAGTTTCTGGGAGTAAAAACACACTTGCCCATGCCAGAGTTCGACTAACTCTGGAACCAGTCAAAGAAATGCTTAGAAAAAGTTACTCCATTCAGCGACTAGACTTGAACTATAAGTATCTTCGGGTGGCCTAGCACAGAGGATACAAGCTTCCACTGAGCTACACAGGCTCAGTTGGTTTGTTTAGTTTAGCAAATTTGAGAATAAATTTAGTGGAGGATTGGAAATTTTTGTTCCCTCTAGCCATCTAGAGAATTTTTTCTATAGATGATACCAATTATTACCAATGAAGTTGTGCTTATCAATTTAAAGTAATGGTTTCATAATATTATACTCGTCTAAAAATAACATCAGAAATACATTAAATACTTACTCTAATCCATCTGCCATTTTATCTAATGCAACTGAGGTTTCTGTTCCCCTCAAATGAATATAAATTTCATCAGGATTAATTACACTGCATACATAAACTTCTAAGTACTGCTGAGAATCTCTATTAGGTGGAAGCATTTGATATTTATATCTAGATGATGGATCTTCAGCATCTGCTGGCATCTTGGGAGAAGAAAAATTTGTTCATATGAGCATAACTTGTTGCCATAAAGAATAACAAATTATTATAAGAAACTTTAGTAAAAAAAAATTGAAGTCTTAAAATACCTCTCCATGCAGAAAAATAAAGAATTATAAGTAAATTGAAAAATTATTATATTTACGGCTAGTTGCCTGCTTCTGTTTAGGAGTGCCCCAGTTTAAATGCCATTGGCTCTTTTTCTCATGGATTCACGGATTCTTAGCCAATGGCATTTAAACTGGGGCACTCCTAAACAGAAGCAGGCAACTAGCCGTAAATATAATAGTTTATTAAGAGGAGTAACATGGGATTTTCCCAGAAATAATATCCATAAATTGGAAAAGTTCAACTACAAGGCTAAATATGTAAACAAGCTCAAAAATTCTATGTTCACTCAAGGCTTAAATGAAGAAAGTGACTGCATTACCATTAAAATAACATTCTTAAAAAAAAAAAAAAAAGAAGAAGTCATGATTATAAATTTAATTCTGAACCCTAACAAGTTTAAATCATAACAAAGTGCTTGATGCAAGAAAATATATTACATTACAGAGGGAAAAGGATTAAAATTACTTTTTAAGTTATATTTTTTTGCACATAACTCTAGGTTCATGTCATCCCTCATTCAATGTATTAGATCAAATAGCATGGCTACACAATTTCTTAATAGAGAAGGACAGTAATCCTATTTCCATAGTCAGCTAGCTACCTGCCAATTCTGTGTGTTCTATTTAATCTTTTACTGGAAGGGAGTAGTTTCTGGGAGATTAAACACTATTGTCAGCACTAGCATGAGATGAAGTTCAGATTCACTCTATATTAATTAGAATCATTTTAAATGAATATTTCTAATATTTCAGCAGAGTCTAACTACTATCATCAGGGAACACTGAACAAATTGATACGTGCATGCAGGCACTATATACGGTAAGTGTGACCAAAACAAAACAAAACAACAAAGGCAAGTGTCAAGTCCTAAACAGGATTCCCTAGTGGGTTGGAATAAATTGTGGATGTTCTTGGCTGTTGGACTTAACTTCTAAAGATGAGCGCTTTCCAGATTTGAAGTAGTTTCATACAACCAAATTTGTTTATGTTTGAGGCAGATTCTAGGAAAAGTCTTTCGTACTTAAATTTGATCCCATGGAGTAAGGTGTTTTTTTTCCATTGTATTTTATGGTGGATATTCAAGCCATGGTCAGCAAGCCTTAAGTAGGTATAGTAGTGGAACCAAATGTAGTCTATGTTCAGCAATTCTTATGTTGGCTGTCCTGCATGCCTGGTCTTAGTAAGACAGCTTACAACTGCATGGTACCTGGTAGACACCTGGAAGGTCCAGAGACTGTGGATAGTCTTTGGTAAAGCAGATAAGGGATGACCATTTTTTTTATATGGTCTGTAAGTGATTAAAGATTGCATCTTATGAGGGGGTGGTGTTAATTTTTCTTAAGTATCACAGATATATCATCATCAAATTCCTGACATGTACCCTCAAGGGGTGTACAGGATACGATAGTACTACATGAAAAATTTACATCATTACTAACTTCCTATCTACAATTTTCCTCCAAATCAGTCTATTACTTGTCAAGACTCCAATATTATCACTATCAGATCTTATATTTCTATCGTCTAAGGCACATTGTACCGTATCAATCCACCTATATCTTGGTCTTCCTCTGGGTCGTTTTCCTGCCAACCTGGCAGAGAACACTTGGTGTAGTCTGTTTTGGAGAGGGAGGGTAATATTTATTTTAGACTTGGTAGGGATTGTAGCCATCAGCTAAGAAAGTGTTGTGAATATGTTCAAGTTCAGTTGAGGGTATTATTATTATTGGAGCTGATCAATTTTGCCCTGTTAATAGAAGGGTTTTAATAATCCCATACTGTTGGGATCATTAAAACACAGGCAGATACATTCACTAACTGTGAATGTATCTACCTGTGTGTGTGAATTTTCTGTAAACTGAGAATGCTAAAGATCCATCAGGTTGGCATGTAATCAAGGTGACTAAAGAAGGGAAAGATATTTTTTTTCTTTTTTCAAGTGAATTGGATCCTAGAGTGCTGGTTATTAAGATGTGTTAGGAAGGTGTTAAGAGCCTCAGAGCCATGTGGCTAAATAGAGAACACATCATCTACATAGCAAAGCCAAACTGTAGGTCTTTGTGGGACAGAGGTTAAGGCTTTTTCTTCAAAGGGGCTTCAACAAAGAAGATTGCTAGGGAGGGGAATAAAGTGCAAACCCCATTGCTATTCCTTCTATTTGTTTATAAAATTTTCCTTGCCAAACAAACTAACCCAAGTTCATGGTGAATTTAAACATGGCTGAGATATCAGGAGGAAATTATGCTTGGATAATATCTGAAGTGTCCCTAAGAGGAACAGTGGTGAATAGAGAGGAGACATCAAAGCTAACCATTATGTCAGTGTTTTTTTTTTATGGAAAGAGTTTTATGGAAGTGGGAAGAGTGTTTAATGTGCCAAGAGAAGTTACAAGTATACTGGGCAAGCACTTTGGCTAAATGTTTAGCTAGTTTTTATGTGGATGAATCAATACCATCCACAATCAGATGTGATGGTACATTCTGCTTGTGGATTTGAGGGAAGTTCATATATCTGGGGGAGGGGCCTGGAATTGTAGAGTTCAAGTTTATTTGCAATTTCCACAGGTTAAGATGTGATCCTTTTTGAGAAGCCTGTGGAAGGTTCTGATCTGTGTTAGTAGGATCATAGTCTAAAGCAGGGGTGGGGAACCTTTAGGCAATGGAAGGCTGTATATAATTTCACAGATTCCTCATAAGGCTTCACACATATAAAGCAAAGATTATGAAAAAATGCACACTCCATTATCTTCAAAGCCCATCAACCAAATTCACAATCTGTTACCCTCTCAAGAACAAATTTTCCTCAATGACCGTATCTGATGTATACCAAGTTCCAGGCTTGTTCAACTTGTCTTATTACGAACAGGAAGATCAGTTATAAAAACATGATTTCTGATAAAAGACCATATATCTCAATCCTATGACACTTCAAAAATCATACATGGCACAGCATGAAACTGAAGACACTAGCCACAGGATCCACCAACTATTATATAGATCCAGGTATAAATATGAATATTTATTCAAAGAAAGTGCTGAAACCCTACTTCATTGACCAAACTTTCATTGTAATAACTGTCTTTCCATCCCTAAAAAAATTTTTTTTTTTTTTTTTTTGAATTTTCAGCCCAGTAGTGTTTTTATCCTAATGAACAAACAACATGCATAGAAGTATTCTAATGTAAAGCATGTGCTCTACTGTTAATTGTTTCAATTCCTCATTGTTGGTCTTTGCTTACACTGATAATGAAATATTTATATATAAACAATTTTTACTGTGGTGCACATGTGATTGTGTAATTAGTGGTGAAAGAACTCAGGATTTTTTTTTTAAATAATAAGGTATATCAACCTGGTGTATGCAACATTGAGCTCACTACTACCTCTTCACTGGATGACGAAACTGAGTTGCATGAGGACAAGGTATTAGAGCTGTTGCACAAACTGAATAAGAATTCAGCAATAGGTAGTGATGGGATATCAGCACATGCTAAAAGAGCATTCAGCTGAACTAGCTATTCCTTTGACCAGGCTGCTTAATATAAGTCTCAGAAAAGGGAAGATTCTACAGGAATGGAAAGAACGTTTGGTAATTCCACTGCACAAGGGTGGTGTAAGACAGATGTATCCAACTATCAACCAATTAGTATCTCAGGAGTGGTGGTGGTGGAGATTTTGGAAAAATTAGAGCTCGCATTCAGAAATGGTTTGACAGTGAATCTCTACTTTGCAATGAGCAATATGGGTTTACCAAGGGAAGGTCATGTTTTAGCAACTTGCTCACATTCTAATAACAATGTTACCATTGAACTAGACAAGGGGAATGGATACACCGTGATACTTTTGGATTTTGCTAAGGCTTTTGACAGAATACAGCATGGTAGACTCTTGCATAAATTGGAGAATAGGGGTTTGGGTTATAGCATATTAGCGTGGATAAGAGGATTGCTGACTGACATATCAAAAAGCGATATACGGGGGATGTGAGTCTGCAAGATTTAAGATAACCAGTGGTGTACCATAAGGATCAGCTTGGTCCATTGTTATTCAATCTGTACATTAATGGTATTGGGAAGATTTGACAGGTGACATACAGCTATTTGCTGATGATGCAAAGGTGAGTAGGGTAATCAGGAATGCTGCTGATATGCAGTACTTGCAGAATGATTTGAATAGGCTGGAATTGTGGGCATGGGAAAATGGATGTCAGTAAATGTAAAGTCATTCACTTCGGTGTGATTAGATATCCAGTACTGTATTATATTGGTGGGATTATGCTAGAAGAAACTGATGAGGCTTAGGATCTTGGAGTGTTAGTAGATAGGAAGTTAAAGTTCAGGGGCCATGTAGCAAAGATTGCAAATACAACTCAAAAGATAATTGCAATGCTGAAATGAACGTTCACATGTAAAGATAAGAATGTCATTTTGTCTCTTTACATGGCCTTGATAAGCCCTCACTTGGACTATTGTCTGCAGGTATGGTCTCCTGGTTTCCGTCGTGATTCTGATATATTGGAGAGAGAGAGTATGGAAAAGAGTGTTAAAAATGATATCAGGATTGTGGAATACTGATTATGAAGACAGACTGAGCCTTCTGCAATCTACAAATGAGAATTTGTAGACTGCAGACACTAGTAAACATGAGAAGGAGGGCTGATATGATTAAGACTTAAACTTCTGAAAGGGTCATACAGGATTTCAATTGATGCAATTTTTCAATGTTTTGAAAAATTGCATCAATTCACCTCACCCCATTCTTAGCAGCATTCATTCTCAATGCTGCTAAGAATGGGGTGAGGACTAGATTTTTCTCTCATAGGGTGGTGTGTGGTTGGAATGGATTACCACTGAATGTTGTGAGTGCAAGTAGTGTGAATGAATTCAAGAATAAGTATGATAGCTAGTACGTGTAGTATGTGGCCTCTCTTAATGAGTCCCGGACTCCCTGGAGGTCTCTCTTAATAATAATATACTTTATAAAGTTAAAAGTATTACCTGATTTCCAGAGCCTATCCATTTGAAATTTGATTGCAAATTTACCAGAATTTCACCTATAAAGAAAAAATTATTCAGAAACAAATTTTGAAAGTAGCATATATGATATCTAGGATGATGAGAAGAATGAATTTTTTTTTTTTTTTCAATATAAACAACATTGTGCTGTAAAATTTAAACCAAACAAAAAATGGAAGAAAATATTCAATTAGTACTCATTAAGATAGCCACAACATTTGAACACACAGCAACAGCTTTCAATATAAGACCTAAAAAAAATTTCTGAGCTCAGAGAAAATATATGTGTACACACACACACACACACAAAGAAGAGTCAAATCATTATGACCAGCACGTCTTCATGCAAATTGAAGCAAATGCAGGGAAATGACACCACTTGTGCAAGTCATAAAATGGTATAAACACCTGATACTGTGATCTGTTAATCAGTGTTATTCTTGTTCTTCAGATGAGAAAAAGGCAGCAGACTTGAACGAGTTTGACACAGGCCAAATTGTGATGGCCAGACAATTTGGTTAGATCATTTCTGAGATGGCACCCCCATTCTTTGTGGGGTGCTCACAGTTGTCCGTGGTGAGTACCTTCAAAGAATGGTCCAAGGAGGGAAAATCCATGAGCTGCTGGCAAGGTGTGGGATGACCATGGCTCACCGATGCTTGAGATGAGTGAAGGCTATCCTGGATGGTACAACAAGAAGGGTTACTGTGGCACAACACACACACACAGTACATTGAATATTGCTGAAAATGGGGCACATAGCTGTAGGCTGCTCGAGTACCCATGGTAACCTCAATTCAGCATTGACAGTGCCCCAAAGGGGCATGGGAGCATCAAAACTGAACTCTGCATGAGTGAAAGAAGGTCGTTCTGATCTGATGAATCTCGTTTCCTGTTGCACCATGTGAATGGCTGGATATATGTGCATAGTTTGCCTGGGGAAGGTTGACCAGGATGCAACGTACAACTAAAACAAGTCAGTGGAGGCAATGTAATGCTTTGGGAAATGTTCTGCTGAGAAACCTTGGGTCCAGTCATTCATGTGCAGGATTTTTATGGCATCTACCACTTACCTAAACATCATTGCAGATCAGGTATATCCATTCATGGCAACGGTATTTCCTTCTGGTTGTGTGTTCTTTCAGCAGGATAATGCACCACGCCACACTGCCTAGATTGTGCAAGAATGGTTTGCAGAACTTAAGATCCCTGGTCTCCAAATTCTCCAGACATCAATCAAGCATCTGTGGTTTGTGTTGGAACAACATATCTGCTCTGCAGCAGCTTAACCATCTAACTTATAAAAGTTAAAGAATTTGCTGGTTAAGTGTTGGTACCATATACAAGAAACCTTGTATCTGGTACCAGATACAAGGCATGTGGAGGACCAACATCATATTAAGTAGATAGTCATAATACAAACATAAGTTTCTGTGGTTTAGCAGTTCTGTGGAAAGTTTTCAGTACTGAGAGCACATGATGTAAATAAAGTTTAATTTATTTATTTATTCTTGTGGGGTTCGCCCCATTCCTCGACTGCCCCTTAGCAGGTTGAGCCCTCCTAATAGGGGATTAAGTATGTATTTTTGAATGTAGCCGTGTGCGTTCACAGGGCCGGTTTGCCTGCTTGCGGGATGAAAACCCCCAGATAAACTGGGGGAAAAACCCTGCTGTCCACGCCCAAGACCGGCTAACTTAGCTATGGCTGAGAAAGATCATTAAGCTCCTCACATCATCAATGGGAATCGAACCTAGAACACTACATCCCCAGGCATATGGTTGTGAAGTGCATAGCCACTAGGCTAACCGCGCTTCACAACAATAAAGTTTAATAAAAATAAGCAATTAAAACCAAACAAGTTTCATAAGTCATAAGACTTACATCATCAGGGGTACTGGTACAAAAAATTTTTATGCAATAAAAGCCCATTAATAATTACATCTAGTAGGTGTTTTGATCAAGCCCCCACATAGCTTAGTCGGTATAGGCGAAGCCCTTTAGCTAAAAAGGCCTAGGTTTGATTCCCGTCTATGACATGAAGAACCTCTCATCTTTTTGACTCTGCTTTAGTCAAAAAGATGAGAAAAAGATAGAGGTGGAGGTTTTTTTCATCCCTCAAAACAGGCAAACTGGCCTGTGAACACACATGTCTACAGTCATAAAATACTTATTGGGCAAGGAAGGCAATGGGAACTTACATAATCACCTCCCTCGTTAAGTAGCATACTACTACCATATAAACCAATAGGTTGATAAGGACTACACAACAATAAATTTTTGATAACTTCACAACTGTGATAAACTAGAATATAAACGGTAAATTCATTGCTGTATGTGTGTTGGAACATGGCTAGTTGTTGCTATCATGTTCTGTGATATCACGCATGTTATATCTTAGGTCCATGGCAATTAAACTTTTTATGAAAGTTTAATGTGGTTTGTGTTGGAACAGAACATCTGCTCTGCAGCAGCTCAACCATGTAACTTATGAGAGTTAAAGGATTTGTTGGTATACTAGATATCACAAAATTTAACTGCCATGGATCTAGGATATAACATGCGTGATATCACAGAACATGATAGCAACAACCAGCAATGTTCCAACACACATACAGCAACGAATTTACCGTTTGTATTCTAGTTTATCAATTATATGCAGTTGTAAAGTTATCAAAACATCTAATATGTGCAATTAATTGTTAATAGGCTTTTCTTGTGTAAAACTTTTTTGCACCAGTAGCTCTGATAATGTAAGTCATATGACTTACGAAACTTGTCGGGTTTTAATTGCTTATTTTTATTTACATCATAATGTGGTCTCAATACTGAAAACTTCCCACAGATAGGTCAAAATGTTTTGGCTCTTCAGTGTATGTGTAAAATTTTTGGTGGTTAACAGGCAGATACTAGAAACAATATAAGTGAACATTATTATTATTTTCATCTGGTTCTAAGATTCATCACAGGAATCCAAACACTCACAGACCTCAACACCTACTGTACTTTCCCTTAAGAATATTTGAGTATGTGAGCTTTCACCACACATACTGGCCCATTCACCAATATCGCCATGCACAAAATCTCCTTCTCACTAATTACTCAGGATTTAAGTAGTTTTCCAGTAACGACCTCTCTTTCATTACCTACTACACTGGGCACGGTGCTCATACTTAACATTCCAGAGTCCTAAGAGAGTCTTAGTTATAGAAAGCTTTTCCCCCCCACTTGGTTATAAAGTTAATTATATTTGACAAGAAATTATATTCTTGTTTAATCCTTCATCCAAGTGTAAACAAACAGAGTTTAAACATGACCAGACTCTGTATGTAACTGGTAATTAATTTAGGGAATTAACAACGCATATGAAGTATATTAATTAAAGATAACTTTAATGAATCACTTCTATATTTCGGCAATGTCACATTGCCATCTTCAGGAACATAAAGATATGGTATGTGCACTAAGGAACTAACAAAGCAAATGAGGAAGAAAGTAAGAAACTAATTTTGTTCCTAAAGTCCTAATGGTGCCCTCTTGTGGGCTAATTTGGTAGTCTTGGCAGTTGGGCTGAAGTTCTCATAATGAAAGTCTCCCAAATTTGGGGCAGTTTCATGCACCCAAATTTGTTGAGGTTAGGAACGTTTTTTTAGAGCTGCTGAAGATTCTTTGAATAATCTTTTGTATTTAAACTTGCTGCGATGGATTATTTTTGTTTTCTTCCAACGAATTTTATGGTGGGTATCTAAGGCATGGTCTGCCAGCCCAGAGCGGCTGTACTGGTGAAACCAGTACAGCCGCTCCTCAACAAATAACCTCAACAAAAAACAAACAAAAAAATAAAAAAATAAACAAAAAAAAACAAACAACAAACAACACCATAACCTCAACAAATTTGGGTGCATGAAACTGCCCCAAATTTGGGAGACTTTCATTATGAGAACTTCAACCCAACTGCCAAGACTACCAAATTAGCCCGCAAGAGGGCACTATTAGGACTTTAGGAACAAAATTAGTTTCTTACTTTCTTCCTCATTTGCTTTGTTAGTTCCTTAGTGCACATACCATATCTTTATGTTCCTGAAGATGGCAATGTGACATTGCCAAAATATAGAAGTGATTCATTAAAATTATCTTTAATTAAATATACTTCATATGCGTTGTTAATTCCGTAAATTAATTACCAGTTATGTCTAACCAACGTATAAGTTTTACTACTAGAATCTGTATGTAGAGGCTGTTGACATCCCATCAACTACCTTGTATCCCATAATGCAAAGCACACTTCCTTTTGGATGAATATACTGGTAAGCATTATGAGAAGAACCACTACCCAGACTGGCTGACCTTTATTAAGGTCTAAACAATGGGAGTCAGACTTAAAGATATCTTCTTCTTCAACCTTTTGGTTCTGTTCACTGCTGGACGAAGATCTCTCCCATAATTTTCCAGACCACTCAGTTTTCAGCCTCTCCCATCCATCTCACTCCTGCAATTTGTTCCAGTTCATCCCACCACCTTCTTCTCAGTCTTTCTTTATCCATTGGTCTCCACTCTGTTGTTTTTCTAGTCCATCTCCCGTCACTGCATTTGGCAATATGGCCAGCCCATCTCCACTGAGCCTGTTTAATGTATTTTACAATATCCATGACACCTGTCTGAGATCTTATCCAGATATTTGTCTTCCTATCTCTTAATGTTATTTTTAGAATACTTCTCTCCATGCGATGTTGTGTGTTCTCAGCTTTTTGTTTAGGGCTTCTGTTAAAGTCCATGTTTCTCCTCCGTATGTTAGGAAGTATGCACTGGTCGAAAGCTTTCCTTTTTAGACTCATAGGAATATCACTTCTGAATACGTCTCTCATTTTCCCATAAGCTATCCATCCAAGGTGAATTCTTCATTCAATCTCTTTTCTTTGGCAATTCTCAAACGATAACAATTGGCCCAAATATACATATGAGGTAACTAGTTCTATTTCATTGTTTTCAACTTTGACAGTTTTATAGTTTTATATTTATTCATCATTATTTTTGTTTTTTCTCTATTTTTAATCCAATTACTCTGGAGGCTTCATTTAGCTGATTTAGCCTTTCTTCCAGATCTTCAAGGTTATCGGCTATTAGGACAATATCATCTGCAAATTTCAGATGATGCAGCCTTTCTCCATTTATGTTCATTCCTTTTGTTTCCCAATTAAGGCTTCTAAAGACTTCCTTCTAGTGCAGCTGTAAATAATTTGGCAAATATGGTGTCGCCTTGCAAGATGCCTTTTTGTATTGGGAACTTCTCATGTTTTTATATAATTTAATTACAGAAGATGCATTATTGTAAATAGTGTTTCAAAGTGCTTTTAGTGTTGCAGATGTTTTAACTGAATCAAATGCTTTTTCATAGTTTATATAGGCCAGACATAAGGTTTATTGTATTCAATTGATATCAAGATTAAATAACCAAAGATATCAAGGTTAAATTAATGCATAAGTGATATTAAAAAAGGTATATCACATCCTCCTCTTCTTCTTCTTCTGCAGCTTCTCCCACTTAAGTGGGGTCACCGTTTGTTACGAGTCTCCTCCACACCTTCCTGTCTTGGGCTGTCACCACATCCAAGTTCTTCATCTTCAAGTCCTCTTCTACCAGCTCCCTCCATCTCTTCTTTGGCCGCCCACGCTTCCGCCTTCTTTGCACATCCATCTGCATGACCCTTCTTCCCACATATTCGTCCTCCCTCCTCATCACATGACCAAACCATCTCAACCTTGCCTCCTGTATTTTCGCTCCTAAGTTCGTAACTTTCACTGTTCCCCTGACAGTCGTTTCTCAGATGATCCTTTCTGGTCACACTGCACATCCACCTAAGCATTCTCATCTCTGCTACTTCCATCCTGCTAATGTTATTTTTCCTCAGGGCCACAGTTTCTATAGCATATGTCATAGCTGGCCTCACTACTGTCCTATAAATTTTGCCTTTCAGATTGATCGGCACCCTCTTATCGCATAACACTCCAGTCATCTCCCTCCAGTTCCTCCAACCCGCTTGTATCCTACATCCCACTTCCTTCTCAGCTCCTCCATCTTCTTCCACTGTTGAACCTAAGTATCTAAAGTCTCTCACCTTCCTGATGACATTTCCTTCCAGCTCCAGATCTGTCTCCTGGCCACCGCCCACTGCGCAACACATATACTCTGTCTTACTTCTGCTCAGTCTCATACCTCTCTCTTCCAGTACTTTTCTCCATCTTTCCAGTTTAGTTTCCACTTCTTCTCTTGAATCTACACACAGCAAGATGTCATCTGCATACAACATTGTCCAAGGTGCATCTTCTCTCACTTCCTCTGTTACCACTTCCATCACAATATTAAACAGAAACGGACTTAATGCTGACCCTTGATGCAAGCCAACTGTTACTTGAAAACTTTCTGTCTGTCCCAAACAGGTACGAACACTTGTCTTCACATTTCTGTACATTTCCCGCACCAACCTGACATATTTCTCCGGCACCTTCTTCTCCCTCAGACACCTCCAGACCTCTTGCCTTGGCACTCTATCATATGCTTTCTTCAGATCAATAAATACCAGATGTAGCTCCCTTTGTTTCTCTCGATAATTTTCCATCATCTGTCGTAACTCAAAGATAGCATCTGTTGTTGATCTACCAGGCATGAAGCCAAATTGTTCCTTTGCAATCTCCACCTCCTTCCTCAATCTACCATCAAGAACCCTTTCTAGGATCTTCATTGTGTGGGACATCAACTTTATTCCTCTGTAATTTTTACAGTCTTGTGCATCCCCTTTACCCTTGTAGATGGGAACAAGAGTACTCTCCCTCCATTCCTCGGGTATATTTTCCTGTTGGCAAACTTTCATGAACAGGTCCCACAGCAGGTCAATTCCCTCTTCCCCCAGTGCCTTCCATGCCTCCACTGGAATTCTGTCGGGGCCCACTGCTTTTCCATTCCTCATCCTCTTCATGGCCTCCGTCACTTCCATTCTACTGATGTTCTGCACCATCCCCTCAGAAGGCTGCCAATCTCCTCTGTGAGTCCTTGCATTTTCCTCATTCAGAAGTCCCTCAAAGTATATTTTCCATCTGTTTCTTATGTCCACATCCCTCCATAATACTCTTCCTTCAGCATCTTTGATCTGCCTCACATGTAAGATGTCCTTAGCTGCTTTATTTCTACATTTCGCTAGTTGGTAAATTTTTCTCTGTCCTTCCTTTGTTTCTAATTGATCATACAGATCTTAATATGCCATGGCCTTTGCCTGTGCCACAACTCTCTTGGCTTCTTGCTTTCTCTCTTTGTACACCTCTCTGTCCTCTTCCACTCTTGACTCATCCCACTTCTGCTTTGCCTTCCTCTTAGCTGTCACTGCCACTTGTACATCATTATTTCACCACCAACCCTCCTTCTGCTCTCTAATCTTTCCAGATGTCTCCCCAAGCACCTCGATTGCACAGCTCAGGATTACTTTTGAATTATGTTTCCACCAATCTTGTACACTTTCCAGTCCATCCGAAATCCTCTCTAACACACTCTCCCTAAAACGATTCCTCACACTCTCCTCTTTTAAGCGAAACCACTTAATTGTTTTCATCCCATGGCAACCAGAAGTTCTTATCTTCGATCTTATTTTAAAGTCTGCGCACAGCAGTCGGTCTTGTTGTGCTACTTGATCTGTTGGAATTACTTTACAATTTGTCACAACCTTAAGATGTTTTCTTCTAGTCAAAATGTAGTCAATTTGTGAGTTGTTGTTACCACTTCTAAATGTTATCAAATGTTCTTCCCTCTTGAAGAAACACGAGTTCACAATTGCCAGATCAAACGTTACTGCAAAGTCCACAACCCTCTCTCCTTCCTGGTTCATCATTCCCACTCCGTGGCCACCATGCACCCTTTCACAGTCTCTATTCTGTCTTCCTATGTGCCTGTTCAAGTCTCCTCCGACAATCGCCATCTCATTTTCTTCCAATTCCCTCATTTCTTATCTAACACGTTCCAGAACTTATCTTTTTCCTCTGCTGTACAACCAACTTGCAGGGCATATACACATAATACGACCACCCGCTCTTCTCCAAGACCCAATTTCATTCGCATGAAATTGGGTCTTGGAGAAGAGCGGGTATATCACATCATTATTAAAATACTCTGTATTAGTGATAGTTGAAGAAAGTTCTGTACTTGGTTTCAAAGTAAATTATACTCCACAAGAAATTATATTTTTGCTTAATCCATCATCCAGATGCAAGCAAATGCAAACAAACTTTGCATCAATCAGCACAGTATACTATAATGCACAGCACACTTCCTTTTGGATATGTACAGGGTGGCCATAAAATAACTTTCCCGAAAGTTTATTATAGTAAAAAAAACTTTAGAGGCATCTGTAGCTAAAACCAATAAACGAAATGAGACCAAATTTTATATTGAGACTTTTGAAGGCATGGGGAGATGATTTCCACAAAAAAAAAAAAAGATTTAGTATCAAAAGTCGCCGATAGGGGAAATTTTGGCGCTGGCAGAGCCGAAAGCAGTCAAATATTTGCAGTAAACGCAGGTAAAAAGGATTATGCAAATTTTACTGTCCGTACATGACAGTAGCGTCACCAATTCCACTTAAAAAGGGACTGGGAAGATTCAGGCAGTTATTCGAATGACTGATGAATTGTGCTCAATATGTGTCCTACCTTGCTCAGCATGCTTTACTTGTTAAGCTGTTTTACCTTAAACAGTACAATGCCGTAGCGGCCCTTCGGGAATTTAGAAGGCTTCATAACCTGCGTATAGGTCCTATGTCAGCTGTAGCACTGAGAGCTATGATTAAGAAGTTTGAAGAAACTGGATCACTAGGAGTTAGACCTGGCAGAGGACAGAAAGCAGTGCAAGATGAGACAGTAACAGACATTGTTACTGCGGTGTTCGACGACACAGGGACCAGTACTGGTCCAAGCGCTCGTGCCATAGCTCGCAAGCTTGATATGGCTTATGGTACAGTCTGGAAAATCTTACGGAAAATGCTTCACTTCTATTGTAATGCGCCACATATCCAGCTGAAATGAGTGACAGCTGTAGCTTACACTGTTGAAATGTTATTATTCCATTTTATTTGCCTTTAATGTAATTATCCGCTTGTTTTTGGCTCCGCCAGTGCCGAAATTTCCCCTATCAGCAACTTTTGGTACTAAATCTTTTTTTTGCGGAAATCATCTCCCCATGACTTCAAACGTCTCAATATAAAATTTGGTTTCATTCCATTTATCTACAGTTTTAGCTACAGATGCCTCCAAAGAGGGAAAGTTATTTATGGCCACCTGTATATTGCTAAACATTATGGAAAGAGCTGTACTCAGACCAGTTTCTATAACTATCTCTAATCCAGATTTTAATAATCTGGTTCAGAGATGCTTTGAGGTGATACTTTTCCATATACAAGTATATGGAAAATATGACTTCTGCATTAATTCAACTTTAGTATCTTTCTGGGTCTGGCTTCCACTCAAAGATATATACCTCAATAAAGATCAAAACCAGTTTGATTAGTGGCCCTAAGATTAATGCTTAAAATATAAACATCCCAAAGGAAGCATACTTTGCATTATGAGATACTAAGGCAATTGATGTGAAGCTAACAGCCTCTATATATTCGTACAAGTAGTCTGGTTGTGAAGATACTTTGTTTGCTTAGACTTAGATAAAGGGTTAAAAACAAAGAATATAATTTCTTATAAGTACTTGCCTCTGCATTCTCTCTAACATTTCTTTATCACTCCTATAGTCTTGTGACGAGATCACATCAGGTAACTAGATGCGTGTGTGTGCAAAGAATTCCAAGAGAACGCTGATTAGTGTGTTATAAGTTGAAAAATCATCTCCTTATTGTTACGTGTCAGAGGTCTTTGCATCATGGCAGTGATTTTCTAGGTAACCTTTATCCACTAAGATCCTCAGATCTCATACCTCTTCTACCTACTGAAGCAAAGTTCCTCCAGTATAATAAACCTTGTTCCATCTTCTCTGGCCAATGACTTCACATTTAACAACAGTGAATAGGATGATCCCCATTCTTCAGCCCTAAGTATCAACCTATTCATATCGTCTTGTAACGAGATCACACCAGTTTCCTGCCATTGCTTTTCTTAATTTCGCATCATCAGCAAACAAGTGCATATCACTTCTCACATATTGAATTATATCACTAATATATAAATTAAACCACAGTGGCCCTAGAAAAGGTCTTGAAAAAGAAAGGTGCCTGCAGGCACCTTTCTTTTTCAAGACACTTCACCCCTGATATCCTTGCTGACCCCAATCGGTCAACCAAACTACCAACTATCCATCCATCCTTCCCTATACTATTCAATTTCTAATTTGTCATGTGGAACTATCAAATTATGGGAAAATTAGTCACCCTATTATAAAAATGTCACTATGTTTTCCTTAACAAATCCATGCTGATCTCTCAAATGATTTCCATTTTCATCAATACAAACTTGAAACGATCCAACTACATAGGCCAGTGGGCATCTCTAGTCAGTTTCTCTAACACCTTCACCACTACCACTGATGTACACACTGACCTACTGCTGAATACCATTCACTTGGATTCTCCCTTGAGCAGTGGCACTATTTTTCCTTCTTTCAACTTTATAGAAAAGTGGATTATTCCTATTGCCACTTATTGAACAACAAGTAAATGGCTCATTTCCACATTCACTTAATACAGTAGTATAAACTGGACACCCCATGGGCAAGGTGCATTGTACCATGTAACAAGTCACGTTTGTAGATGGAATAAATTGGAGGAATATGATGCTCCCAAGTCAGTACAACTGTGTTCAGGTGAAATGGCTGTAAGAAGTGAACTGATGGAGAATGAAAGAGGCATTATGATAGGATGCCATATTGCAGGCCTATCTGCTGAGCAAACTGTTAACAAATTGGGACATCCCTGGTCAACAATCAATGATATCATACTGAGATGGAAGCACACAGAGTCAACTGCAAGTGCTGCCTGCAGTGAACAACCCACTACACTCACCAAATGTAACCATAAGGTGCTACGAAGGATAATAAGTAAAAACCACAATTTGTCGACTGACATGTTGAATGTGGAGTTCTGGGCATTAACTGGAACATGAATCGGCACAAAAACATTTGTTTCCATAGCAGGACCACAACATGCAAGCCTCACATTACCCGAACCAACATGTAGCATCATCTTCAGTGGTGAAAAGAAGTTAATGGACGCCATAGTGTGAGGAACAAAGTGAGATGTGGAAGAGTGGAAAGCTGTGTTATGGAGCAACGAATCATGCTACACCCCTTACTCCACAACAGTTCAGAACCTCATTACATGCCTACAAGAAGAATGGTCCAAAATCCCATTGATCGCTATTGTATGCTTGTAGAAAGTATGGGCTGTACGACTTTAGTCATCGCAGCAAAAGGAAGTCCTACATTTTATTAAAATGGACACCATGACCGTTTGTTCCTCACACTATGGCATCCATTAACTTCTTTCCAAGCAGTGATTTCTATTTAGTCCCAAAACCTTATCAACATTAAAAGTCCTGAGAGTACTAAACACTTCACATTCCAGAACTGTCAGCCTTCAACATGAAATACACTAACAAAATACTCATTAAACATTTCCATTATATCTTCTGCTGATGTAACCCATGCTTCATCTCTGGTAACTGAAATCAGTCTTCTGTATTCACTCTTTCTTCTACTAACACTGTAGAATTCTCTAGGATTCTGCTTTACTGCTTCGGCCAGTCTCCTTTCATATTCCACTTTCTAATTCCTCACAACAATGAACATTAATGAACATTGCTGCAGGTAAGAATGAAAATTGGTAACAGCCACATCATACAGATTTGCATGATGGTTAAAAATAAAAATTAAAAAAAGATGGTATTAGTAGATTTCAAATACAGAGAATGAAGTGGATAAGCTGAAATTGTCTTTTGGAATTCACAAAAGCAACTAAAACAATGAGGTAACAGACTGACAGCTGATTGTTTCCCGGATAGTTTATTTTAGAGGAGGAAAAAATACCAATTTTTTTTTAAAGAAAAAGTTTTTCGCTTCTGTTTGAGAATGACTAACTCAGTAACAATTGTAAAAGGATAAAATTAGAATTACATTTGATATGGAGCTCTAAATTTTAGTTATAAGTTCCAGGCATTTTTTTTTTACTACATTTAAATATCTTAAAATGATATAAGATATGAAATGTTTTATGACCTTACTAACATTTCTATGTCTAAATTTTTGTGAAGTTTAGCACAGTTCCTCCTCTCTCCAAAGATAGCCATTTAATTTCATATTCACACCAACTATCAACTTATTCTGGAATCCAGAAAATCAAAACTTTCAATATCCTTTATCTGATCCCAATAAATCATAAATTCATCCAAACTTCCAGGAATTATCTATTTTGTTTTACTGATATTTAAAACAATCATGGATTTTTTGTTTTCCCTCAATAACAGAACCACGACTCTGAATCTTCCTTAGTTTCTACCATGAGGGTTGTATCATCTGACTATCTCAAATTCTTTTCTTACCTCCTCCAATCTTAATTAATACTGGGTCTTTATTTAAATCACCAATTCTCATAACATATTCATTATTGTTATTATTACCTAGCACCTCCAGGGAGTCCAAGGACTCATCGAGGGAGGACACCTACTCCACAAATCTCCATCACCACCCCTCAACTACGTTCATCATCTACACCAACGACATCTACCACTGACCACCACTAGTATTTTTCACAAACATCCATACCCACAGCCTTTTGGCTGGAGAGTGGATACGCTAACCACTCAGACGGCCAGGCAGAAGATTATATATATATTAAAAAGATAGGACAACACTAGGGTGCTTAAGGGTCAAAGCTGTATAACTGAGAGGAGACCTCCACATAGCCTTTAAAAGAATGTGGAGAACTGACCAGGGCTTCTGACCTAATGTCCAATCCTCACCTTCTCGTGGTGCACCCTGTTGGGTATCTACTTGGATACTGAACGAACGAGGATGGGCTGGCAATTTGGGATTTAGCCGACCAAATTGTATTCTTATTGGTTAAACCAAAATAAAAAATGATGGTACAACATCACAAAATTTCATGCCGGCTGAGGCATCGCCTAGTTAAACAAGGCCCCCGTTGTTTTCGCCAGGGAACCATGGTGAACAGCAAAAAGTCAGCTACTGGAACAAATCTGAAAACAAACCCCAACTCAACATCACCAGAATTAAAGATCGGTACTATCAACGTAAGAAGCCTGAATGGCAAAGAAATGGAGCTAGCCGAGGAATTAGATAAGTACCAGATCGACATAATAGGGGTGACTGACACAAAAAAGACAAAAACTGGCGAGATCTTTCTGAGCAATAAATACGCAATGTTATATTCAGGCAGTGACAATCAAGGAAAAGAAGGAGTAGCCATAGTATTCAACACAAAATACAAGGCTAATCTTCTTGAATGGCAGTCAGTCTCAAGTAGAGTAATGTGGGCAAATATGAGAATGGGGAACTGGACAATGAGACTTATTTGTGCCTATGGTCCCACAGAAGGTTCTACTAAGGTAGAAGTGGAGGAATTTTTTGAGGCCTTAGAAAAAGCAACTGACACAATGAAAAATGAAAAGTTAGTCCTTGTTGGGGATATAAATAACAGAGTAGGAAATGATTGTGAGACATACAAAAATATTTTGGGAAAATTTAGAGAAAAGAGCAAAGCTAATAATAATGGCAAATATCTATTGGATTTCTGCTCAGGACATGGACTGGTTATTACTAACACCATGTTCCAACATAAAAATGTGCACAAATTCACATGGAGAGAAGAGGCTAGGAATAAGAAAAGTCTCATTGACTATGTTATTGTTGATAGTGATGTTTTCTCCCTGGTGCAGGACACCAGAGTTTACAGAGGATTTGAAATTGGAAGTGATCTTGAGCAAGATAAAATTGAATTTCATATTGAAAAGAATAACATGTAAGAAAGATTTAAAGCCAATAAAAGTTGAGCAGCTCTCAGATGTGAACTGTAGACTAAAATACACAAAGATTATTGAAGAAAAAATGAAAGAGTTTGAGAACAGGAATCAAACCTTGGAGATTCAGTGGCAAACTCTGAAGAAAGCATTGATTGATTCCATCAGAGAGGCATGTGGTGAGGTTGTCTGTAAGGATAAAAAAATCAGAACTCCCTGGTGGACACAGGAAGTTAAAGAGGCAGTGAAGGAAAACAAGAAAGCATATCAAAAGTTCCTGTCAAATAAGTCAGCTTGTGCTCTTAGAGAATATAGAGACAAATGCAAGAATGCTAAACACTGTGTAAAACTAGCTAAACAAAAGTCATGGGAGGACTTTGCCAAGAATATAGAAAATAAATATCAAGAAGGTGGCAAAATATTCGGGAGGTTGTTGAAGAAGCTTAGGAATGGAGGAAAGAGTGCTGTAAAAGGAGTTAGAGATGATAAAGGTGACATGAAAATGGGAGAAAAAGATATACTTGAAGTATGGAGTAATTACTTTGAAAAACTGCTAAATGAAACAAGCAGTGATGACAGCACAGTGGTAAAAAACACTCAACAGGCATGCAGTCAGTAATACATATCCATACTTGAAGTAGAAAAAGCCATCAAAGGCTTGAAATGTGGAAAGGCAGCTGGAGTAGATGATATTCGACCAGAAATGCTGAAGTATGGTGGTATAAGAGTTTTACAGTGGCTGCATTGCATAGTTCAGAAAGCGTGGACAGAGGGACGAATTCCCGATGATTGGAGTAGAGCTCTCATAGTACCCATATATAAAAAGGGAATTAAAACTGAATGTGAGAATTACAGAGGTATATCCCTACTGAGTGTTCCTGGTAAGATATATGCAAGTGTACTTGAGAAACGGTTGAGAAGAATTGTGGAAGAAAAGCTTGGTGAAGAACAAGCTGGATTCAGGACAAATAGAGGCTGTCAGGATCAGATCTTCACTTTACGACAAATAGTCGAGAAAGCATGGGAATATAACAAAGATCTGTATTTAAGTTTTGTCGATTGGGAAAAGGCATATGACAAGGTGCCAAGAGAGAAGCTTTTCAATATGCTGCAGTTATATGGTATCAATGGGGCATTATATCAAGCAATACTTAGTCTTTATTTGAGTTGTAAGTCAGCAGTTAGAATTGAAGGAAGTACAGGAAGATGGTTTAATGTTAAATCTGGTGTGAGACAAGGATGTACATTATCCCCTCTGTTATTCATTATCTATATGGATCACATTATGAAGGAAAGTGGTATTAAACATGATATCAAAATTGGAGATGTTAATGTCAGCTCTTTGCTTTATGCAGATGATGTTATACTTCTAAATAAATCAGCTATAAGTCTATAAGATTCTCTGACTAAATTGAATAGCTGTTGTAATAGATATGGTATGAAGGTTAGCAATAAAAAGGCAAAGACAATGAAAATAGGCAAATCATTGAAAATGGCAACTGTGTTGTGAATGGAGAACCTGTGGAACAAGTAAAACATTTCAGCTATTTAGGCACGATTTTTACTGAAGATGGTAAATTAAATATAGAAATAGACAACAGAATCAACAAAGCTGATATGGTGGGAAGTCAATTGAATAAATTCATATGGAATAAGAGAGAAATTAGTCGGGACACTAAATTAGCTGTATACAAGACAGTGTTCAAACCAGTTTTAACTTATGGATCTGAGAGCTGGGTCAGAAGTGAAACACTTGACCAAAGACTAGAGGCGACAGATATGAGAGTCCTGAGAAATATATAGGTGTGTACAGATGGCATCAATGGCAATATCATATTAAAAACGAGGATATTAGGAAAGAACTTGACATTGTCAGCATCCAGGAATGCATTAGCAGAGCTAATCTCAGGTGGTTTGGTCACTTAAACAGAATGGACGAGGAAAAATTAGCAAAACAAGTGTTCTCTGCCAGGTTGGCAGCAAAACGACCCAGAGGAAGACCAAGATATAGGTGATTGATATCGTACAAAGTGCCTTAGACAATAGAAATAGAAATATAAGATCTGATAATGTTGGAGTCTTGACAAGTAACAGACTGATTTGGAGGAAAACTGTAGATAGGAAATTAATAATGATGTAATTTTTTTCATGTAGTACTATCATATCCTGTACACCCCTTGAGGGTACATGGCAGGAATTTGATGATGTGGAGGAGGACAACACTGCTACCCTTTTACCATTTGAATACTGTTTCTACCTTTCCTGAAGCTTCTCTGATTAAAAGAATTATATTCTCAAGTATTCCCATTGCTCCCTTCACATTGCATGGTATCATGATCAACACAGTCTAATAATTTCTTATAATCAATAATACAGAAAAATACTTCATTCTGAAACTTTCATGTTCTTTCCATGGAAAGATAGAATATTCTTTTTCTACCTTGATTCTACAGAATGGAGGCGAGCACCCTGATTTCTTACCTATCTTTATGGCAGTGTAAGATCTGAGACCTACCTCGGTTCAGATGTGTTTTTATTGACTACCCTGTCTCCAGTTAGATTCCACTTGACTGCAGTAATTATACTGTTGAACTGAATGGCATCCAGATTGGGCATGTACACATAAAAGAAAACCACTACCAAAAAGTTATGATATATACAGACCGAGTTAAAGACAGGCCATTTCCTCTCCTATGTAAAATCCATATCTAGTGCTTTATGATGTTCTACAATTATTGTATCAGATGAGAACCCTTAATATTGAGATTTGATTGTGCTGGGTATCCAAGCCACATCAGAACTAAAGGAAATGAGACTGCAGATGCAGCTGTTAGGTCATCTTATACGTTCTTCTTCATACCGTTTGTCAGTGCCCTATATTGACATTTAATAAAAGAAAATGTTAATTAAATGAACGGCATTCATCCTGGCAGGAAACACTATCAAAATAAACTGCATGAGATTAAGCCAGAAATCAAGCATTAGCACTCTACTTTAAGTAGAAACAGAAGAAAAGTTTTGCTAGGCTCAGCATAGGTCACAACCATATTACATATTCTTATTTACTGGTGGGATGACCCACTTATGTGTGAACAAATGTAACAGTCATCTTACTATGCTCGATGTTTTGGTGGAGTGCCAGCACTTCATATCAGAGAAGAATGCAGCTTTATTAATGTGGCTGAGCCACATAAACTCAGAGAAATTATCAGACTCAGAAAAATTGCATGAAGTTTTTAATTTTTTTTTTTTACAAAGAATTACTTTATAAAAATACATTTGATAATTAATGCAATTTACAAGTAGATACTTCACTGCTCAATGTTTTTTAAAATTTGCTTTCTTTTTCTTCTAAATCCTCTTAACAGATTGCAGTTAATATGCTTGCTTACAATTCTCTTTTCAGCTGCTCCAACAATTCCACTGCCATTCTTTCAGATCCAGGGGATTTAAAATTTGGTAGCTGTTCCACTGCCTACCTCAAATTCTTTTTCTACCTTCAATCTTAATTCTTGCTGGGTCATTATTTAAATCACCCATTCTCATAACATATTATATACAGTAAAATCTCGATTTAATGGACCCCGATTCAACGGACATAATTTGACAAATAATTACAGATAATGAAATAATTAATAAAAAATAAACAATAGGATGGTTAATCGCAAGCGATTGGCAATGTATAAATTGCGTCTTCGGATACATTCACGTATATTCATGAAAAGAAAACAAGTAAACTTGACAATAGCACAGAAACTTGAGTTAATAAGTAAGTTGAAAAGTGGTTGCTCATGTTTGTGAACTTTACGGAGTGAAAAAGCAAACAGTTTCAGACATACGCAAAATAAAGACAAACTTACTCAGTTTTCGCTAAAATAAAGCATTGAGAGCACCAAAAGTGGTTTCACTGTGGCAGATAAGAAACATGTGAAGTTGGCCAAGCATAATAATTTAGAAGAAGGAGTTTACAAGTGGTTTGTTCAACAGCGGTCTAGTAGCGTAGTTGTTTGTGGTGTTGAACTAGGGTCGGCTGCTGAAAAACTGGCACAACACATAGGCATACATTTCGAGACGAGTGATGGATGGCTTTGGAGCTTTTGTAAACACCGTGGCATTACAAACAGGCAACCATGTGGTGAAGCACTGAGCACCAATACTGAACAAGTTGAGCCCTTCAGAAAATACATCAATGAAGTCATTGAATCTGAGGGTCTTATTTTGTCTCAAGTTTACAACGCAGATGAGACCAGTGCCTGTTCTATCGTGCTGTTCCTGAAAATACCCTCGCAATCAAACATGAGATTAGCGTGCCTGGCCACAAAATAAACAAGGAGCACATTTCAGCCCTACTTTGTTCTAATGCCGATGGCATGCATCACCTAAAGCCAATGGTAGTCGGAAGAGCACGAAAGCCTCGCGCTTTGAAGGATGTTATGAACCAGCTGCCTGTCATCTATTCCAACTCAAGGAATGCCTGGTTTACAAGTGACATTTTTTCTGACTGGTTTTTCAATCACTTCATACCTGAAGTGCAAAACTACCAAGAAGAGGTCTTGAAAATCTCTCCTGAAGATGTGAAAGCTGTTTTACTTCTTGATAATGCATCAGCCCATCCTAATGCTGAGAAGTTGGTTAGTAGGAATGGAAGAATAAAATGTATCTTCCTTCCTCCAAACACCACTTCTTAATACAACCTTTAGACCAGGGAGTCACTGTTGCCTGCAAGAGGTTGTATAAGTTTCTTGAAGAATGAAAATGATCCCAAAGAAGATACGAGAGGAGCCAGGACACTTCAAAATTTGCACGCATACAACATCAAGTCTGCCATCTTTAATTTTGCTGCCGCTTGGAAGGAGATAAAGACTAGAACAATTAATGGCTGGACCAAGTTAGTGAATGGGAGTGAACCAGAATACCATTTCAGAGGTTTTGAAACCTCTGATTTCTATGAAACTTAGATGCAAGCTGGTGATAATGTCAGTGAGAATGACATTGAACAATGGCCAGACATCGATGAGGGCGACCCAGGAAGAGATTGCTGAAGATGTTCTACGGTGCGATCAGCAGATTGACAACGAGGAAGAAGAAAAAGCGGTTCCAGCTGGTCCAAAACTATCAGTGGTTACAGAACACATGGACGACATCGTCTCGTTCATAGGCACATCGTCAGATCCAGGCGTGATTGCTTATTACGAACATTTTTGGCAATTTCGATTGTTAATTATTACGAAACAGTATAAAAGTGGAAAGCAAATGAAACTTGATGCTTTTTTCAAGCCCAATCCTCAGTAAAATGGTACAGTATTTACATAAAAATGTTCTCATTAAAATACATTAATACCACTGAAAGTGTTTTATTTTCAAAACTATTCCTAAGATTCACAATTTAATGGACTTTTGATTTTATGGACAAATCTTAGCCCCTAATAGTTCGTTAAATCGAGATTTTACTCTATATATATTAAAAAGATATGCCAATGCGGCTACCCTTTTTCCATTTGAACACTGTTTCTACCTTTACTGAAGTTTCTCTGCCCACACTACCTTACTTTTCACTATTATAAGTTCTTCAACAAATTCTCCCTTTTTAAATCTTCTTCAGCGTTAATATACATGTACAAATCCTTTATCTCCTGTTTTTTTTTTTCTTCCACCTTTACTTTTTCCCAAGGGATGAAGGGATGATAAAGGGGGGTAAGCTTTCCTCTAACTTCACTCATCTTTCTATAATGTTACTTTCTGCAATTTCCCTTTCTTTCTCCCCCCCGCAAGGTGTTTTCTCTAGCCTGTCTGGGAGTTGTCAACTTTTTTTTTTTTTGGGTGGAGAGCCATATTGGTGAAAATGGCATTCAAGTAAATATTTCAAGAACCACATCTGAGAAATAAAGGAATCACAATAAAATGCAATATTTCTTATTTATGATTATATTGTTTACCTTGATATTTTTTAAATAAAAATATGAAAGTGAAAGACTATCTTCTAGTTCTTGTCATTAAAAAACTAAATAAAGTCTAAATAATAAAGTCTACATTTTTCACTAATCCCTGGAGAGCTGCAAAAGTTTCTCAAACAACAGCTGCATGCAATTTGTTAACTGTGAGTTGCAACTCCTGATCTAACCCTTTCTTTGTTTCCTTGAAGTTTCATTTTTCTTCTTTCTTCTGCTATTTCAATATGTTCTGACAGCTACTATTTATAATCTTTCTTTCTTGTTGATTTAATCAGATTCTTCTATTACTATGTATTTTATTTCTTCCCACATTTAATTATTCTCTTCTTGCCTTATCCAAACTTTTTAACTCCTTTCTGACTTCTGCTTTAAAGGCTTCGATTATGATTAAAATCAAATTTGACCAGTCCTTTTGTTTCTTCTTAGCCCTTTATTTTCTATTTAACTTTGGCAATGAGTAATTCATCTATTATAAGTCTGCACTCAAGTAGTATTTTTGCTGCTTTGAAATCACTTCACCTTCTGTTGCCAAAATATAATCTAATTTCTGTATTTGTATTTGGTGAAACCTATGTGTACGATCTTCTTTTATGTTGATGAAAGTAAAGATTGTTTTCACAAAGTTCCAAAATTCTTTCTCCTGCTTCAATTCTAAAACTGAATTTATGAGTACTGCCTCTTTCTTCCTTTTCTCCCATTTTTGTATCCCAATCTGCCAGCACTCTATGCACTACCAATTGCAATCTACTGTAAATTCTTCTATCTCTTCACTTGCATGTGTAGTGGGTGCAGTACTACACCTGTATGAGTCCCAAGTACTGAATAAGCCTTTATTCTGATTTGGATTATTATTATTCCCAACCTCAAATTGCATCTCAAAATGTACTTTTGATACACTCCTCTATGAATGCCAACTCCATTTCTTCTAAAATTGTCATGTTGTCATGTCCAGAGTAATGAATTCAAAGTTTTAGTATGAAATGAATTGAATAAGTTCTTTCAATGAATGAATAGAAAACCTGAAAATTCCACATTTTACACTTTTTTTTCCCCCATTAAGAAAGCTTTTTACACTTCTAAGGCACACCAGCATCTACAATCACTCCATAAGATTTAAGATATTCTTTTCTTAAGAAGTGACCTGGGTTTTTGATAACTCCAAACATACAAATTGCAAAAAAAAAAAAAATCACAGAATAAAGGAAACACAGAAATTTGAAAAATAAAATGGAAATGCATAAAACTGCTCCACTGCAGCTGCAGCAGACTGAATTAACTTTTTTTAAAGGATTCTTCTTCATTTCACCAGTTTTGTTTAATTAAAAATTACTATATATATATGTGTGTGTGTGTGTGTGTGTGTGTGTGTGTGTGTGTGTGTGTGTGTGTGTGTGTGTGTATTTTTTCTGTCTTACTAAATTACCTAGGATTTTTTGGGGGGGGGGGGGGGCTGTTTAATAAGGCTAGGCTGTAACTGTACAGCCTAGATATACTGAAATTCCTTAAAGTCTTTCATAGTTACAGTCAATTACCTCTCTACCTCTCTAATATCCTTACTTCTAATATGATTCATCACTTACCTTTGAACATTTCAGGTTTTTAATTACGTTTTCTACCTTAAGTTATGATATGCACTCATGACAGCATTTTTCTTGAATAAGTTCTACCATCATTCTATCATTTTGTTTCAGTGGAACAAATCACTCAAAGTAATTACTCTATACATCTAGAGTATATATCTCCAGTTTTCATGTCATGACCCTGTACAGTACTATGTAGGAGTATCATAAGAATCTGATTCTTTTTATTGTATTCTTCCTCCATTTCTAAGCTTTTTGATAGCCTACAGAACATTCTACCTAACTGCTGATATTTATCTTTTATATTCTTACCCAAGTTTTTCCATGGTTTTTGTTTACTCATTGCTTTTACTACTTGTCATTTATTGTTTTGCTTTGCTCTGCATTCTCGTGAAGCATATGATGACTAACTTGAAGTATGAAGTTTATCAACTCTTAACTTCTTGAGTCTACTATGAAGTTCTAATTTTTCTAACCTTTTCCCAACATGCCTTTCTGGTTGAATCAATGTTTACTTCAGTCTGTTACTGACAAATGTTTAGTTCTTGTTTTTGAATTTCTTAATTTTTTTTTTTAAAAAACTTTTCAACTATTTGTTTGCAATATGAAATTCATTTTTATTCTGCTCAAAAGTAAACAGTGATCATTTCCTATTTCAAATCTCACGTATACTCGTGTCCTGAACCAGCATGAAGATATCACTATCAATAACACAGTCAATAAATTATTTTTTGTGTCTTCTCTCAATGTGAATTTGTACACATCTTTATGTTGGAATATAGTATTACTAATGAACATGCCATGCCCTAAACAGAAAGTGAGCACACACTTATTACCTCTGCTTGCTCTTTTCTCTAAATTTTTTCAAAATATTTCTATATGTGTTGTAATCATTTCCTACTCTGCAGTTTAGATCTCCAACAAGATCTAGTTTTTTTTTTTTTTTTTTTTTTTTTTTTTTAACTGCCCTCTCTAATGACAAAAAAAGTTCTTCCACTTCCTCTTCAGTAAAAACCTCTGTGGAATGAGAGACATAAGTCTCATTGTCTAATCCCCCATTTTGATGTTTGATCACACTGCTCTACTTAATATAATCTTGAATAGTAGGCGATATCAAGTGTTTAGCATTGAATATTAGCTATGTCTTCCTTTCCCTAATCATTACTGACTGAATATAACATTTTGTAGTTATTCATAAGAATGGTGCTTAAACGTTTTGCTAACACCAATTACATAGACTTGGTACTTTTCTAATTCCTCTACCAGTTCCATTTCTTTCCTGCTGATATTTCTTACATCATTGGTGCCTATCTTCAAATCTTCTGATATTAAGTTGGAGTTTGTACCAGCAGCTGACTTTTCACTATCTGCCCATGTTTCTTCCTGACAAAACCAACAGGGACCTTGTTTAACCAGGCAATGACCCCAACTGGTATGACATTTCATCTTATTGTAACATTACTCTTTTGTTCTGATGCCAACAAGTCACTTGGATTGTTTAACATTTGCTTGATATTATCAGATATTTTAACACATATATATTATTAAATTTTTAAAATATGACATAAGATATTGTTTATTTTAAAGCGTGAAATTTCTATACTTTAATAAGTGTATGAGCTTGTTCAGCTCCAAGTATGTTATTCCCCATCTACCTCCAACCTAATTTTAAAGACAGTTGTGGAGTAAAATAACAATATATTCAACTTTTTCTTTTTTTTTCATGGTAAGTATGTTTAAGATTTGTATCCGAGACAGTGTATTGACTTCAGGACCAATATGTTGTGTTCTAAATAATGAAGTTCAATTATATAAAAATTCAAAATATTTGCTTTAAACATATGTACAACAGATAATAACTACAAGAAATAATTAAATGACCATTTTTAACATAAATAAGCTCAAATAATTTTTCTCTCATATTCTATTTAAGTTAGAGACAAAACAAGATATTTCTACAAACACAAACTGAAAATAGCATTCAGTTAACCTCGCTTGGCTATATTAAGATTCTTTTAATACATCTATCTTTCAATTATCCAAAATAGGCATGAAGAAAAGTCTCACAAACAACAGGAATATACCACTTAAGCAGTTCCAAATACAATTCCAATTCTAGAACTTTCACCACAGATTCTAAATTACTCCTAGGAATATATCTCACATGCCTTTAATTCAGCATAAATTGGCAATACTATTCCTTATTCTTGGAAAGTATTTCTAAATGCATATAAAACTTCTCCGACATTTTTGAAGGTAAACTGCATAGATTATTTAAGTTTCTCTGGCTCTGCTCTCCTGTTTGCCTCTTCTTTACTTTCCCATCTTGCTGTTACTGAATGACAACTCCCCTGCTTACCTACTCTATTCTTTCCTGCCTTTCTGTTACCGAACAATAGCTCTTATACCAAAAAAAAAAAAAAAAAAAAAAAAAAATATATATATATATATATATATATATATGACAGAATGATCATTGACTCGGTTAACATACATAGTTTTATGAAAAATATTGAATGACTAGAACCGAGATTTAATTAAAAAGGTTTTAATATAAACACACTACTAGTTTCGGCCATCAACGTTTTAATGCTAATTATGTATAAAGACTGTCTATGATGTTCATAGTCTTTTAACCCTCAATGTTTAGCGTTTTTTCTTTTATAATGTCACCTGAAGAAGGCTGTTACAGGCTGAAACTAGTAGTGTGTTTATATTAAAACCTTTTTAATTAAACCTCGGTTCTAGTCATTCAATATTTTTCATAAAAAAAAAAAATATATATATATATAAGAACCAATGTGCATGTCCAGTCCCGAGACCAAAGCGAAACTCCATGTCACACACAGCTGCCATTATTACAGCACTAAGATCACAGTAAAAGTGACATACGAACACTACAGCAAACAATGTAATTTGTTTTATAAACTCAACACTTCTACGTTATTTCTTAAGAATAATGATGTTCAGTAAGCAACCTTACTTATCAGTATATAACTTACTTATAGGTATATAACCACAAGTAAGTTATTTTATATCGCCACCATTTAACCACATGGCAGTTCCAATAATACTAAGCACATAATTACAATATTGAATAACAATTCACATAACAAAATGTAATTTTTAAAAAATAAAATTCTCACCAAACACATAGCTTGTAAAAAACAAACACAAACAAAACACTTGTGAGATTTTTACGTTTATGTCCATCAAAAGATTACGTATTAAAGCCTTTATTCATGCAGTATTGTCTACAATTAGTACTTTTAACTTTTTTATTATTAAAAATGTGAAAAGGTTCAGACTAATGTCAAATTTTAGCAGTTATTTGTTTCTTTTGTATTCTTAATTAGTAGCCATATATCATATTAAATTCAACTGGCCAAGAAATTATATTCTTGTTTAATCCTTTATCCAAGTGTAAGCATGAATATACTTGTACACAGGAATTAAAGATGGATTAAAACAAGAATTTCTTGGAATGTTTAATTTAATTTCTAACCAATGAAAAGAACATTTATAATTATCTCAGATCCAGAATATTTTAATATAAAGTGATACCTTTTTTTACTCTTGTATATGAGAAATATGATTTCTGCATTAATTCAACTTTGGTATCTCTTCTGGGTCTGGCTCCCACTGGTGGTTTTCCATGGATGTAGGGCCTGCTGAAGTGGTCTCAATTACTGCATGCCATTAGACACTTGCCTATATGACGAGGGTTGTTTGAAACGTTTGGTAAAAAAATAAGTTAAACACATTTTATTGGAAAAAATCAC
This sequence comes from Typopeltis vanoorti, assembly GCF_054136105.1. Lineage (NCBI taxonomy): Eukaryota > Metazoa > Arthropoda > Arachnida > Uropygi > Thelyphonidae > Typopeltis > Typopeltis vanoorti. The sequence goes on from NC_143563.1 coordinate 16,439,111, forward strand.
CTTTATTTCTCAACATAGTCTGCATCGAGGTCTACACATTTGGTCCAGCGAGTTTCCAATTTTTCATCCAATCTAAAAAGTAGGATTTGTCAAATTGTGCAAAATCATCATTGACAGCTTTGATGATATCCTCATTCGAAGAAAAGTTTTTCCCACAAGCCAAATTTTACTAAAGTTTGGGAACAAGAAGAAGCCGCATGGGGCAAAGTCTGGAGAATACGATGGATGTGGAACCAATTCGAACCTCGATTCATGCAAGTTTGCAACTGCGACGGCCGATGTGTGGAACAGTGCACTGTCTTGATGAAAAAGCACTTTTTTGTGCACAAATCTTGGCTGTAATTTCTACAGTTCTTTCAAATGGTCCAACAACGATGCATAATAGACTCCTGTTATTGTCTTACTTTTTCCAAATAGTCCATCATGATAATTCCTTGGGAATCCCAAAAAACAGTGGCCATCACCTGCCCAGCTGACAAAATGGTCTTCGCTTTTTTTCGGTGCTCTTTCACCAGGAATTTCCACTGTTTTGACTTTTGCTTGGACTCAGATGTGTAGTGGGTGGATCCAAGTTTTGTTTACAGTCACGAATCGACACAAAAAATTCCTGTGAATTGCGATTAAACATCGCCAAACACTTTATCAAGATGTCTTTTTGCATGCATTGTTGATCAACAATCATGGCACCCATCGAGCACACAGCTTTTTCGTGTGCAATTTTCCATGCAGGATATTATACACCTGTTCAGTTGAGATGCCTACAATCTCAGCAATCTCACACACTTCCATAACAATACCATAGATTTTGTCAATCATTTCCTTCGTAATGACCTCAGTCAGGCATCCAGAGGACGCTTCATCTTCGATGGACTTACGACCACGTTTAAACTCATTTATACAAAAATAAATAGTCTTTAATACTGGTGAAGAGTCCCCATGAGCTACACTAACTCAGCTTTGATCTGTGCAGCTGTCCACTTCTTCAAACAAAAGTGTTTTATCACTGCATGAAACTCGTTTTTCTCCATTTTTATGAAAATTGCAAACAAGGTCATTTTAAATGTTTGCCAAACGAGTAATACACGTTGCACATAGCTAAAATTTTGTACACAGGTCATGAAAAAAGATGACACATGCCAACACTAGTATAAATGAACAAATTGTGTTGCATCCATTGGAAATTTACCAAACTTTTCAAACAATCCTCGTAGCTTCCACTGATGGGGCCTTTATCAGAGCCCTTCACTGGATGTTTTTTCTGGGAGATGAGCAGTTCTTAGTGCTAGAGTTTGTCTATTACTGAGTGGAACCACCACCGAATATCTTGAAGTGATCGAGAGTTCATGAGTTAAAATTGATCCTTTGGCTGACTCACAGAGGTCAGAATGACTGAGGATTGCATAGTTCTTTTTTTGGAGATGACCCTTTACTTATAATACAAAGGTATAAGTAAAAGGTCACCTGGTAGCAGTCATCTGGGGAACAGCTTATTCACAATGTAAAGCATTATGTATGTCAAAAAGGAAATGTGCTTTGCCTTATGGGATACTAAGGCAGCTAACATGAAGTTGAAGTAGTCAACCTTTATTTGTATACAGCCAATTTGCAGGCCATACACTAGACTATTTGTATATAGCCTAGTTGTGAAGATGCCTCATGTACAAACTTTGTTTGTTTACAATTGAATAAAAAGGATTAAACAAGTAAATATAATTTCTGAACAAGATTAATTTAATTTGTAACCAAGAGATAAGAGTCAAAGCTGTAAATGAGAGGAGATCTCCACATAGCCTTTAAAGGAATGCAAAGAACCGACCAGCGCTTCTGACCTAAAATTGGAGATGATAATTTCCGCTGTTTACTTTATGTGGATGATGTTATGCTGTTATATTTCTAAAGTCCAATCCTCACCTTCTCGTGGTGCACCCTGTTAGTTATCTACCTGGATACTGAACGAATGAGGACGGGCTAGCAATTTGGGAATTAGCCAACCAAACTGTATTCTTATTGGCTTAAACCACAATATAAAACGATGGTCCGACATGACAAAATTTCATGCTGGCTGGGGTGTCACCCGGTTAAACAAAGACCCCCTGTTGTTTTTACCAGGGAACCTTGGTGAACAGTGAATAGTCAGCTACTGAGACAAATCCTGAAATACATCTGAACTCAACATCAGAGTTCAAGATCGGTATTATCAACATAAGAAGTCTGAATGACAAAGACATGGAGCTAGCTGAGGAATTGGATAAGTACCAGATCAACATAATAGGGTTGACTGAAACAAAAAAAAGACAAAAACTGGCGAGATATTTCTGAGCAATAAATACAAAGTGTTATATTCAGGCAATAACAATCAGGGAAAAGAAGGAGTACCTATAGTATTCAACATCAAATACGAGGCTAATCTTCTTGAATGGCAGGTAATATCAAACAAATATCAGAATGCGGAACTGGACAATGAGACTTATTTGTGCCTTTGGTCCCACAGAAGGTGCTACTAAGGTAGAAGTGGAGGAATTTTTTGAAGCTTTAAAGAAAGCAACTGACACAACGAAAAAGGAAAAGTTGGTCCTTGTTGGGGATCTAAATAGCAGAGTAGGAAATGATTGCCAGACATACAAAAATATTTTGGGAAAACTTGGAGAAAATAACAAAGCTAATAATAATGGCAAATACCTGTTGGATTTATGCTCAGGAAATGTGCTGGTTATTACTAACACAATGTTCCAATGTAAAAATGTGCATAAATTCACATGGAGAGAAGAGACAAAGGGATATGAAAAGTCTCACTATGTTATTGTTGATAGCAATGTTTTCTCCCTTGTGCAGGACACCAGATTGTACAGAAGATTTGAAATTGGAAGTGATCACCATTTAGCCTTGAGCAGGATAAAATTGAATTTTATATTGAAAAGAAGAACATGTAAGAAAGTTTCAAAGTGAATAAAAGTTGAGCAGCTCTCAAAAGTGAACTATAGACTAAATTAAAAGTTGGTCCTGTTGGGGATCTAAATAGCAGAGTAGGAAATAATTGTCAGACACAAAAATATTTTAGGAAAAAAAAAAGAGTTTGAGAACAGGAAACAAACCTTGGAGATTCAGTGCAAAATCCTCAAGAAAACATTGATTCAGCCAGAGAGGTATGTGGTGAGGTTATCTGCAAGGATAGAAAAATCAGAACTCCACGGTGGATGAAGGAAGTTAAAGAGGCAATGAAGAAAAAGAAGAAAGAATGTCAAAAGTTTCTAGCAAATAAGTCAGCTTGTGCTCTTAGAGAATATAGAGACAAATTTAAGAAAGTTAGTTTTACAAACTAGCTAAACAAAAGTCATGGGGAGACTTCGGTAAGAACAAAGAAAATAAATAACAAGAAGGCAGCAAGATATTCTGGCAGTTGTTGAAAATGCTCAGAAATGGAAGAAAAAGTGGTGTAAAAGGAATTACAGATGATAAAGGTGACATGAAAACAGGAGAAAAAGATATCCTTGAAGTATGGAATAATTACTCGAAAAATTGCTAAATGAAACAATCAGTAACAGCACAGTGGTAAAAAGCACACAGCAAGAATGCAATGAAAAATACATATCATTACTTTAAGTAGAAAAAAACCATTAAAAGCCTGAAAAAATGTGGAAAGGCAGATGGATTAGATGATATTCGATCAGAAATGCTCAATGTAAAGAGGTATAAGTCTTACGGTGGTTTCACAGCATAGTTCAGAAGGCCTGGACAGAGGGAAAAATTCCAGATAAGTGGAGTAGAGCTCTCATAGTACCCATGTATAAATAGAGAAATAAAACTGAATGTGAGAATTACAGAGGTATTTCTCTACTGAGTGTTCCTGGTAAGATTTATGCAAGTATACTTGAGAAACAGTTGAGAATGCATTTAGACCAAACAGACGACTGTCAGGATCAGATTTTCACTTTACAACAAATAGTTGAGAAATCATGGGAATATAATAAAGATCTGTTTTAAGTTTTATAGACCTGCATATGACAAAGTGCTAAGAGAAAAGCTATTCAAAACACTACAGTTGTATGGCATCATTGGGCCATTATATCATGCAATACTTAGTCTTTGAGTTGTAAGTCAGCAGTCATAACTGAAGGAAGTACAGGAAGATGGTTTAATGTTAAATGTGGTGTCAGACAAGGATGTATATTATCCTCTCTGTTATTCATTATCCATATGGATCACAATATAAAGGAAAGTGGTATTAAACCTGATAGCAAAATTGGAAGAGATGTTAATCTCTGCTCTTTACTTTATGCGGATGATGTTATGCTGTTATACTTCTAAATAAATCCAGTACAAGTCTGCAAGATTCCCTGACTAAATTGAATAACTGTTGTAATAGATATGGTATGAAGGTCAGCAATAAAAGACAAAAACAATGAAAACAGGCAAAAGCATTGAAAATATCATTTGTATTGTGAATGGAGAACCTATAGAACAAGTAAAACATTTCAGCTTCTTATGCACAATTTTTGTGAAGATAAACTAAATATGCAAATAGACAGCAGAATCAACATAGCCGGTATGGTAGGAAGTGAACTGAATAAATTTATATGGATTGAGAGAGAAATTAGTTAAAACACTAAATTAGCTGTATACAATGCAGTGTTCAAGCCAATTTTAACTTCTGGATCTGAGAGCTGAGTAAGAAATAAAATACTCGACCAAAGACTAGAGGCCACTGATATGATAGTCCTTAAGAAAGATTAGGGGCTTGATCAGATAGCATCAATAACAATAATATAAACAAAGATATTAGGAAAGAACTTGACATTGTTAGCATCCAGGAATGTGTTAGCAGAGGCCAATCTCAGGTAGTGGTCACTTAAACAGAATGGAAAAGGAAAGATTAGCAAAACAAGCGTTCTCTACCAGTTTAGCAAGAAAAAAACCCAGAGGAAGACCAAGATATAGGTGGATTGATACAGTAAAAAAGTGCCTTAGAAGACAGAAATACAATATCTGATAATGTTGGAGTCTCGACAGGGAACAGATTGATTTGGAGGAAAATTGTAGATAGGAAGTTTGTAATGATGTAAATTTTTCATGTAGTACTATCATATCCTGTACATCCCTTAAGGGTTCATGCCAGGAATTTGATGACGATGAGAAAAAAAAACTTTCTACATATATCTGATTCTAAACATAAAGCTCTGAATTGTATTAATAATTATGGGTTTCCATTATACTGATAACAGGCAAAGTATGCTATTGATGCTGACCTGGTGTTGGTTGAATGAATAGCAAACCCACGCTCCAACAGGCCACGTATCTAAACTCCTACTGTAGCATGAATGTTAAGTCATGAAGTGATAAATGTTTTTCAATACATGGTCTGAGACCACTGTCCTGCTACTGAAGGCTTAAAGTGTCTTGGAAAAGTACTAAGTTTGGTTTTTATAGCCTGGAACCTTGCTCACAGCCTATTAATCCTTATCTTAGCCTGCAAAATACTAAAAAATAAAAATAAACAATTGGTTTGCAACTTTTTATAAGTGAAATATGCGTAAAATTTACACCTGTAGAAGGTAGTCGCCAATATCACAAGGAATTTGACTTGTGCTAAAAAATTTCAAAGATGGTACAATTTCAATATTATCAACCATTTCATAAATAATTTATAACAAATTCTTTATAATTATATATAACACATCTTCCAAATCGTAACCTGGTAATACGAAAACTAACTATTAGAGACAGTCTGTTCAAATGTTTCCAAAAGAATTAGCAAATTACTTAATCCTTCCCCAATCCTCGATTTTCTTGACATAGATTATATAATATAAGACAATACAGCCAGAATTAATAATACAATCTCTGCACTGCCTTCAAGTCTCTATTTAAAACTGGCTCCTCTTATCCATTTCCTCTAAGGACCAACTCCTTCCTCTCTCAGTTCCTGGTGTGTATAGGATTCTCTGTTTCTCCAAGTTGGTCTATTATTGGCAGACTGGAAGATCAGCCAACGATGGCTTGAAAGAACATATTACAACCCAAGCTTTGTCCAGCATCCACAGAAGAAACTATTCCTAGCTAGAACAATGTGTTACAATTTATATTATATATTGGAGATGTTTCTGAAGCAAACAAAATTCTGGAAGATTAAACCATTAATTCATTCCTTGTACGGTTTTCACATGCCCACAGTTCCAGTCTATTCAAATCGTTCTTACTGCATATTTGCCACATTCTGATTACCCTGCCTATTTTACATCATCATCAAATAGCTGTGTCTCCTGTCAAATTCCTCCCAATGTCATTAATGTATAGACTGAATCACAATGGACTAAGGACTGATCTTTGTAGTATACCACTGGCTAACTTATAGCACTTTTTTTTTGTTTTTAAATATCTGCCAGTGATATATGGGGTATATCTTATTCCCCATATACCACATTTTGATATGTCTGTCAGTCAGCCATCTTCTTATCCATGCTAATATTTTATAATCCAATCCTATATTCTCCAATTTGTGAAAGAGTCTCCCATGCTGTTTGCTGTAGCAAAATCTAAATGTATCGTGATATATTCATTCTCCTTTTCTAACTCAACAGTAACATTGTTATAACTGGTAATTAATTTACGGAATAAATAACGAAATTACCACTAGAAACATTGTTATAGAATGTGAATAAGTTGCTCAAACATGTCATTCCCTTAGTAAACTGATGCCATTCATTGCAAAGTACAGATTTTATGCCAATGCATTTCTGTATGCAAGCCCTAACCAACTTTTCTAAAATCTTCACCACTACTCCAGAGATATTAATAGGTCAATAGTTGGATATATCAATTTTTGCACCAATCTTATGCAATGGAATTATTATACATTCTTCACACTCCTGTGGAATCTTCCCTGTTTGGAGACTCAAATTATATAGCCTAATCAAAAGGAATAGCCAGTTCACCTGAACATTCTTAGCAAGCATCCATGCTAATATCTCATAAGTCCCTATTGCCAAATTCTTATTCAGTTTGTGCAATAGCTCCAGTACCTCCTCTTCAGACACCTGAGTTTCTTCATCCAATGAAGAGGTAGCAGTGAGTATATTGATTCTTTCATATTTATTCATTCTTTTACTTGCAGCATAACAATAAAGTTCTTTTGGGTTGTCTTTAGCTTGCAGAGCCAGCTTCTTTTTAGACTCAACTTTTTATAATAAATTTCATAATTAAAATCATCCACGTGCAATGAGATTCCTTCCACTTCATTTTTCTCTTAGGAATCTCTTATATATCAATTTCACGCCTATCCTATTTATTCTTCCAACTCTAGGGAAGCATTCTGATACTGCATCATTTAAGTAGTTTTTTAAATGCTTCCCTTGCACTGTTGATATCCTTCCCATCCAACAACCAATATCATGGCACATCAAGTGTGTATGTGTGTGTGTGTCACAGGTCTCAAATCTAACTGGATTTAAGTCATTCAATATTATTAGCATCATGATCCTCAGATGATCATAATTTCCTACTTTGTAGTTCAGAATGTAACCTTTTCTGAATAGAACATTCATTAACTTAGCCACTTCCCAAGTCAGTACTGCATGATCACTATCACCAACTGGAGGCAAAATAGTTGAATCTTTAAATGAATCCTCCTCTTACACCATAATCAGATCTAACGCTTTCACCTCTAGTTCCTTCTGTTACACGTTGCTTGAGGACGTCTTTCAACAGCTCAATAAATTCAGTTTCATTCTTCTCATGAGATGTTGCTGGTATCTAATCAATGTTTGGATAGTTAAAGTTCCTCGTTATGATTCCTCGTTTCACACCCATCATCTTAATTTGGTAATGTTCGTCACTAGCAACCAGTCCTTTAAGTCTGTGACAACATCTCACTATGTATTTGAAATTGTTAGTCTCCACACACACCAGATGACTTCAAACTCATTGCTATATGAAAAACAGAGTTTAAAGCCATCTAGTGTGTGTATCACAGGTCTCAACTCTAACTGGATTTAAGTCATTAATATCATTAGCAGCATACTTCCTCTTCTCCTATCCTATCTATCCTTCCTAACCCTTTATACACTCTATATCAGTTAGTATGTCTGTCTGTGATAGCCAGGTCTCACTAATGCCTACAATCTGAGATCTCAATGTATTCACCAAAAGCAAAAAACTCCTAGCATTTGTGTACAGACACAAGTTTCAGCATGCTTTTTATGTTCTCTTCGCTGCAGTCTACATAACAAAGTGGACAGATCTCTCTTCTTATCTGGTGCCTTACTTATGAGGAAATCTTTGCACATGCTTGATAAATCCGAATCAGACAAACACAAAATTATTATATCCTTATAATCATTTCCATGTAATGCCCATCTATCATTAACATTTACATGACATTGTCTCATACACACATATTCTCATCATTCCTCCCATCATAATTTAGTTTCTCTGACTCTCTGTACTACATCTTATATCAATTAATAATTTCTCAAGGCTCTTGATACCAAACACACATCTGATACCTAATACTAAATGCTTTATAATCCCAAATTTTCCCAATCTTAGAAGGTTCTCACATTTGGAATAGAGCAACTCTTTAAGAATATTCACTGCTTTCCAGAAAAGCACATTCTGCTTAATAGATAACTCCCTCCCTCATAAACTCCCTCCAATCATTTTCTCATAGATGCTCTGCTTGCAAACTCATTTCTTTTTAATAGGTATTTTCATGGGTGCTGCTCCAAAACATGATTTCTTCACTTTTATCTAATAATGTAAGAACACTAGTAGCTGCTAGTCAACATCCATACACAATTCAGCTCTAAACTTACTGCAACAATTTCTCATTTACTTCATTCATTTCATTTACTAATGCTTGGAAATAGCCTTCCCTAAACCAACAAATACAGACTTCCTTTTTCTTCCTAACTTGTATACATACACAAAGCACTGTTGTGTTATAGGTGTGACATCTGTTATGCGAGTTTAATACATATATTTAAAAAAGATATTTAATGACTAACAAACTAAGAATAAGTTAGAAAACTTTAATGATACAACTAGTTTCGGCTTATTATGGCCTTCATCAGATATCTTAGTAGGTAGAAGAAACAATAAAAGACTGAAGATATTAAGAAACTGAGAAGCAGTTAATTGTGTTAGATAATTAAAAATAAAAAATATTGTATTAAAATTCCAGTTCTATTTACGTGCCATTATTTATTGTATGCGTGGTAGTAGACTCTCGAGAACGCCAGTATTAAACAACAGCAGTATGGCTCTCAGGGATGTTATAGCTCAAATTACTGTTCAAATGTTCAGGATTAAGGACGATCTCCCTGGATTCCACTATCTTTCTTTCAAATTCATGCTTGCAACGGAAAATGTTTTCAGATCTATCCCAGGAAACTGAGTGACCTAATAATGTTATTTATATATTTAACCTTATAATAATAATAATAATAATGAAATAATGTTAGTCTTCAGTTCATATCTGAGAGCTGCTCAACTTTTCTTTGCTTTAAAACTTTGTTACATGTTCTTTTCAATATGAAATTCAATTTTATTCTGCTCAAGACTAAATGGCGATCAATTTCAATTTCTGGTACCCTCTAGTGTCCTGCACCAGTGAAGAACATCACTATCAACAATAACATAGTGAATGAGACTTTTCTTATTTCTTGCCTGTTCTCTCCATGTGAATTTATGCACAATTTTATGTTGGAGTATAGTGTTAGTAAAAATTAGTCCATGGCCTGAGCAGAAATCCAACAAGTATTTGCCATTATTATTAGCTTTGCATTTTTTTCCCAAATTTTTTTGACAAAAAATTCCTCCACTTCCCTTAGTAGAACCTTCTGTGAGACCATAGCACAAATAGGTCTCATTGTTGAGTTCCCCATTTTTGATATTTGCTCACATTACTATACATGTAGTAAAGTATATGTAGCAAGTATTTATGAAAATAATGTAGGAAAAAAATATAAAAATGCCTCTCCATAGGGCATGTCGTTCACACCAGAGCAGCTTGTGAGGCAGCTAACTGGTGTTCATTCTGCAGATATGACCAAACCATTGCAGTCTACATTTTTGTATTTGTCCTTTGAGAGCAGGTTGGGTACCACACCTTGCCCGAATAGTCTCATTACAGTGGTGTTCAAGAAGCGAGACACCCAGGATCTGTTGCAGGCATCCATTTGGAAGAATTCGAGCTTGTTCATGTCTGATGCAAGCAAAATTCATGTTTCTGCTCCATACATGAGGACTGGCATGATGTGTGTCTGGAAGAGGCAAATTTTTGTCTTGGTGGAGATGTTGGCTCCCTTTCAGAGGCACCATTTGAGGCTTCTGTTGACTGACCAATCCTACTATGGACTTGGTGGATGCCACTTTCCTTCTCCTGCATAAGTGACCCCAGATCTTTGAATTTATGGACCTGCTCAATTTAGACACCATTAAGATAAACATCAGCCTGTGATCAATCTGTGGTCATAACTTAGGTCTTGACCACATTGATTCCTAGACCATATGGTTGGGCAATACAGACAATGTAGTATAAAGGATGTCAGTAGCCTCTGTGTCGGTAAATATGGCACTGTCATCTGCAAACATCAAGTCAATTTGGATGTTGTTTGCACTGTAATGAACTCCATATTTGCCATCGAAATACAACTAGTAAATATAATGAATAACTAAACACACTTGCTTGTATAAACTGTGTTTTGTTTGATAATTATCAATACTTAAAAAACATTATTATTTCAAATATGAGTGTTCTATAAGTATAGTGTGAGATAAAGTGTTCTGTGACTAAATAAAAAAACGTGGAAACGATGATGTAAAGAATCAATGATAAATTTAAAAAACTTGGTACCAATTATTAAAAAGTTATTTCATTAACTACAAAAATTGATATAGTAGAGTTACCTGAGGGTGGCAAAGTTTTTATTATTACATCATTCGGTAATACTGCTAAAAGAAATTTCACAAGGCTTTCAAATCCTAACATTGACCAAGGGATTTTTTCATAATGTTCTGCCTATAATGTTAAAGAAATTTATAAACAATTATTGTAATTATCCTACTGTTTAAGTATTTGCAAGTGAATGCAAATTTCTCTACATAAAAAAATTTATGCACAATCTGAAAAACTGTTCTTTATAATCAAAATCAGATTATTTAACATACTTTTATCAACCTAATAGTAATGATGTCACTGACACTACTAATATGAATTTAAGAAAACAGTAGGAGAGTTTTAGTTAAGTGTACATTATGCTTGGCAAGAAATTACATTTTTTTATTCATACCTGTTTTAATTTATTCGTGACACCTCCAAGGAGTCTGAAGACTCATCGTGGGAGGACACCTACTGTACAACTCACCGTCTCTTCAACTGCACTTAACCTCTACAACAAATCATCTACATCAATGCCATCTACCACCCACCACCACCTTAATTAGTATTTTTTGTCTGTAAATTGCGTGTTCTGAAAGGCCGATTTGTCTGTATGCGGGATGAAAAACCAGAGTTTCAGGGAGGAAAAACCCTGCTACCTCCATATGAGATCGGCTAACTCACCTTCAATCGAAAAAGTCCATATAAAGATTCCTTCCATCATGACAGGAAGCGAACTTAGGCCTTTTCAAATCGAAGGGCACAACGTACCGTTGTTCTTCCAATTGCACTATGGAGGCACTTAGGAATAAGCAAATAAAATTTTGCAAAAAGTTTCATAGCTAAGTTACTTATACATAGAGAGCAGCTAACTTCTCACTACTTGCACCCTATATTGCATATTACATTCTCTTCAAAATTAGTCAATTCCCAGTTTTTACTTTTATTGAAGTCTCGCAGCTGCTGATAGCTATAGTATCTTTGTGAGTCTAGATGCCACTAAATGATGCCTTCACGAAGGTTAAAACTGATCTAGAAAATGTTTTTCACCATACTACATGGTGTTTTATTTTACATTACCTATGAAGGAAAACTGCTGTGTACTATGGGATAAAAGGCAACTTGATGAGAAGTGTCAAATGCTCTCTATATACAAGTTTGTGCATGAAGAGTAAACCACACATGAGAAAATACAATTTATTCTATAATAAACTACTAATCTGGATTTTTTTAATGAAAAACTATTATTTAAATTCATGAACTTTAGTGTCCATTCTTTTGTAGTTAACATTTAAACCTTGAAGTGGTTATGATTATAATCACAAAGGTCTGGTAAGAAAAAATGAAACATATAATGAACTCTTCCAAAGGACCAGGAAGACATGGTAATCTAATAGACTCAATAATCTGTAACTGAATCTAAAGTACTGTAGAGTATCAGTGCATTGCCATGTAAGTTTTACTTATTATACTGGTAGCATTAGATATCATTCTTTGTTTTTCCTGGTGGAAGCTCAGTGGCAGTCCACCAGGAAAAACAAAGAACTATATCTAATGCTACCAGTATAATAAGTATAACTTACATGGCAATGCACTGGAAATCAGGTACAAAATGGAAATACAAACTACAAATTCAAATGTCTTTTGCTAAAAAGTTCATCAGCAGCAGCACTAGATGTCACCTCCAATCTAACATATAATTGTCTAATGCTTTTTTTGCAGGATGAAGGCCTTCAAAACGATGGGAAGCTTCAACAGCCAAGGCAAATGTCTTCTATCTGCCATTATGTAATTTCAAGATTTTTCTATATGATTCCTAGAAGACACACACAAAAACACTGCTGTGTGTTTTCTAGAAAGTATTTCTTTTCAAAATAATATTTCAAAATATTATTTTGAAAGACTGTTAATGAAGCGAGCAGTGACAGAACTGTAATAGAAAATTCAAGAGAAATGCAAACAAGAGTACATATTGATACTTGAGATAAGAAAAGCTATCAATAATCTGAAATGTGGAAAGGCAGCTGGAACAGACTGTATTCAACCAGAAATGCTAAAATATGGAAGGATAAAAGTTTTGCATGACTACACTGCATATTTCAGGTCAAATTCCAGATAATTGGAGTAGAACACTTATAGTTCCCATCTATTAAAAGGAAAGTAAAAACAAAATGTGTGGATTAGAAGAATTTCTCTACTAAGTATTCCAGGTATATTCCATGATTTATGCAAGCATATGTGAAAAGAGGCTGAGAAAAGTTGTGGAAGGGCAACTTGTAGAATATAAAGCTGGGTTCAGACCAAATAGAGGTTGTCAGGATCAGACTTTTGCTTTACAATAAATAGATGAGAAAATGTGGGAATATAACAAGAGTCAGTACTTAAGATTTTGTAGATTTGGAAAAAGCATATGAAAAGGTGACAAGAAAAGTTTTGCAAAATGCTAAAATTACATGGGGGAAATGGAACATTACAGCAAAATAATACAACTGATCCCTTTCCAATGATAAAAAATTTGGCAAGTAATTCACTTATGGAGCTGAAAGCAATGTGTCAATCAGGGCCTGAGTGGAAGATTTCTATGAGAAATATTTCCTAATACCTACTCAAAGGTCCTTTGTGAAACATTGGGAGCAGAAGAAATGTGTGTATATATATATATATATAATTTTTATTATTATTATTTTTTTTTTTTTTTTTTTTTTTTTTTTTTTTTTTTTTTTTTTGGGTGCTTAAGAGGATCAAAGCTGTATAACTGAGAGGAGACCTCCATATAGCCTTTAAAGGAATGCGGAGAACCAACCAGGGCTTTTGACCTAATGTCCAATCCCCACCTTCTCGTGGTGCACCCTGTTGGATATCTACTTGGATACTGAACGAACGAGGCTCGGCTGGCAATTTGGGATTTAGCCAACCAAATTGTATTCTTATTGGTTAAACCAAAATAAAAAATGATGGTACAACATGACAAAATTTCATGCCGGCTGGGGCATCGCCCGGTTAAACAAGACCCCCGTTGTTTTCGTCAGGGAACCAGAGCGAACAGTGAAAAGTCAGCTACTGGAACAAATCTGAAAACAAACCCCAACTCAACATCACCGGAGTTAAAGATCGGTACTATCAACGTAAGAAGCCTGAATGGCAAAGAAATGGAGCTAGCTGAGGAATTAGATAAGTACCAGATCAACATAATAGGGGTGACTGAAACAAAAAAGATCAAAACTGGTGAGATCTTTCTGAGCAATAAATACAAAATGTTATATTCAGGCAATGACAATCAGGGAAAAGAAGGAGTAGCCATAGTATTCAACACAAAATACGAGACTAATCTTCTTGAATGGCAGTCAGTCTCAAGTAGAGTAATGTGGGCAAATATGAGAATAGGGAACTGGACAATAAGACTTATTTGTGCCTATGGTCCCACAGAAGATTCTACTAAGGTAGAAGTAGAGGAATTTTTTGAGGCTTTAGAAAAAGCAACTGACACAATGAAAAATGAAAAGTTGGTCCTTGTTGGGGATCTAAATAGCAGAGTAGGAAATGATTGTGAGACATACAAAAATATTTTGGGAAAATATGGAGAAAAGAGCAAAGCTAATAATAACGGCAAATATCTGTTGGATTTCTGCTCAGGACATAGACTGGTTATTACTAACACCATGTTCCAACATAAAAATGTGCACAAATTCACATGGAGAGAAGAGGCAAGGAATAAGAAAAGTCTCATTGACTATATTATTGTTGATAGTGATGTTTTCTCCCTTGTGCAGGACACCAGAGTGTACAGAGGATTTGAAATTGGAAGTGATCACAATTTAGTCTTGAGCAGGGATAAAATTGAATTTCATATTGAAAAGAATAACATGTAAGAAAGTTTTAAAGCGAATAAAAGTTGAGCAGCTCTCAGATGTGAACTGTAGACTAAAATACACAAAGATTATCGAAGAAAAAATAAAAGAGTTTGAGAACAGGAATCAAACCTTGGAGATTCAGTGGCAAACTCTGAAGAAAACATTGATTGATTCAGCCAGAGACATGTGGTGAGGTTGTCTGCAAGGATAAAAAATTCAGAACTCCCTGGTGGACACAGGAAGTTAAAGAGGCAGTGAAGGCAAAGAAGAAAGCATATCAAACGTTCCTGTCAAATAAGTCAGCTTGTGCTCTTAGAGAATATAGACACAAATGCAAGAATGCTAAACACTGTGTAAAACTAGCTAAACAAAAGTCATGGGAGGACTTTGGCAAGAATATAGAAAATAAATATCAAGGTGGTGGCAAAAGATTCTGGAGGTTGTTGAAGAAGCTTAAGAATGGAGAAAAGAGTGCTGTAATAGGAATTACAGATGATAAAGGTGACATGAAAATGGGAGAAAAAGATATCGTTGAAGTATGGAGTAATTACTTTGAAGAACTGCTAAATGAAACAAGCAATGATGACAGCACAGTGGTAAAAAACACTGACCAGGCATGCAGTCAGGAATACATATCCATACTTGAAGTAGAAAAAGCCATCAAAGGCTTGAAATGTGGAAAGGCAGCAGGAGTAGATGATATTCGACCAGAAATGCTGAAGTATGGTGGTATAAGAGTCTTACAGTGGCTGCACTGCATAGTTCAGAAAGCCTGGACAGAGGGACGAATTCCCGATGATTGGAGTAGAGCTCATAGTACCCATATATAAAAAGGGAAATAAAACGGAATGTGAGAATTACAGAGGTATTTCCCTACTGAGTGTTCCTGGCAAAATCTATGCAAGTATACCTGAGAAACGGTTCAGAAGAATTGTGGGAGAAAAGCTTGGTGAAGAACAAGCTGGATTCAGGACAAATAGAGGCTGTCAGGATCAGATCTTCACTTTATGACAAATAGTCGAGAAAGCATGGGAATATAACAAAGATCTGTGTTTAAGTTTTTTGTCGATTTGGAAAAGGCATATGACAAGGTGCCAAGAGAGAAGCTATTCGATACGCTGCAGTTATATGGTGTCAATGGGGCATTATATCAAGCAATACTTAGTCTTTATTTGAGTTGTAAGTCAGCAGTTAGAATTGAAGGAAGTACAGGAAGATGGTTTAATGTTAAATCTGGTGTGAGACAAGGAAGTACATTATCCCCTCTGTTATTCATTATCTATATGGATCACATTATGAAGGAAAGTGGTATTAAACATGATTTACCATCTTTGCTTTATGCAGATGATGTTATACTTCTAAATAAATCCGCTACAAGTCTGCAAGATTCTCTGACTAAATTGAATAGCTGTTGTAATAGATATGATATGAAGGTCAGCAATAAAAAGACAAAGACAATGAAAATAGGCAGAATCATTGAAAATGTCAAGTAAAACATTTCAGCTATTTAGGCACGCTTTTTACTGAAGATGGTAAATTAAATATAGATATAGACAACGGAATCAGCAAATGGTATAGTGGGAAGTCAATTGAATAAATTCATATGGAATAAGAGAGAAATTAGTTCGGAACACTAAATTAGCTGTATACAAGACAGTGTTCAAACCAGTTTTAACTTATGGATCTGAGAGCTGGGTCAGAAGTAAAACACTTGACCAAAGACTAGAGACCACAGATATGAGAGTCCTGAGAAAGATTATAGGCATGAACAGATGGCATCAATGGCAATATCATATTAAAAACGAGGATATTAGGAAAGAACTTGACATTGTCAGCATCCAAGAATGTGTTAGCAGAGCTAATCTCAGGTGGTATGGTCACTTAAACAGAATGGGCGAGGAAAGATTGGCAAAACAAGTGTTCTCTGCCAGGTTGGCAGCAAAACGACCCAGAAGAAGACCAAGATATAGGTGGATTGATACGGTACAAAGTGCTTTAGATGATAGAAATATAAGATCTGCTAATGTTGGAGTCTTGACAAGTAACAGACTGATTTGGAGGAAAATTGTAGATAGGAAATTAATAATGATGTAATTTTTTTCATGTAGTACTATCATATCCTGAACACCCCTTGAGGGTACATGGCAGGAATTTGATGATGATGATATATATATATATATATATATTTTTTTTTTTTTTTAAAGAATTGAATGACTAGAACCGAGATTTAAGTAAAAAGATTTTAATATAAAAACACGAATAGTTTTGGCTTGTAACAGCCTTCATCAGGTGACATTATAAAAGAAAGAAAAAACACTGAAGCTTAAATAACCTATGAACATCATAGAAAGTCTCTATACATAATTAACATTAAATCGTTGTGTTGTATTTAAAGCTGTTCTTTCGTTTGTTGTATTCATGGGAAAGTACGTGCTAGTAGCATGTCTTGAACACCAATACATGATTACAGCTGAATGACTATCTGGGAGATTGTAGCTCAAGTTATTATTTACATGAACAGGATTGAAGATGATTTCCCTAGATTCCATGATTTTTCTCTCTAGTTCATCATTGCAACGGAAGATGTTAGTAGATTTTTCCCAGCAAACTTTGTGACTTTGGGTTTCATCATTAGGATTAGCCAAGAAAAAGATATGACTTGATAATGCACTGGCAAGCTGTCTCTTGTAAGTAATGTCCCTCATGTGTTCTACCATACGCAATTCGACAGATTTGTCTGTCTGCCAAAAATAAGGAATATCACAATCACACAATATTTTATATACAGCAGGGTATTTGAGATGATGATGACGACAAGGTTTTGGGTGGCTTATTAAGAAACGGATCTTTGGAAGCGGAGTGAACAAGGTTCTGATATTGTATTTTCTTAGAACTTTTGTTAATTTATGTGAAACTGTACTTATGTAGGGAATAGATACCTTTGAATTTATTTGTTTCTTCTGAATGATGTCTAGGAGGATTAAGAAGGAATCTTTCAATGATTCTCTTCGAATATCCATTAACTTTGAAAGAAGTTTCAAGATGGTTTATTTCTGTAAGAAGTTCATTTGAGTCATCCAGAAGAGAACAGGCTCTATGTCCCAAGGTGGAAATTATTTCAAGCTTATGAGAGGAGGGAAGTGATGGGACTGACTATGCAGATATCTGTTGGTATGTGTGAGCTTTCTATATATCGATATTTTGAGTTTACCAGAAGAGGGGGTCAGTTTGACATCAAGAAAAGGCAGGGAATTATCCGTTTCAAGCTCGGCAGTAAACTTAATACCATGATGTCAGCTATTGAGATGTTCGAGGAAAACCATAAAGGAATGATTCCTTTATGGTTTTCTTCATGTCCATGGCTCCAAATAATGAAGACATCATCTACATAGCGTTTCCAAACTTTAGGTGTTAAAATAAAGGAAGAGATAGCCTTTTTTTCAAAATCCTCTAAGTAAATATTTGCGAGTACAGGGGATAAAGGATTACCCATAGCCAGAGCCCATGATTTGGACTGGCTATGGGTAATCCTATTGGGACATTAGTGAACAGAGAAGTTAAGTCCAAGCTAGGCATGATTTCATCTTCATTAACTGTTATATCCTTGATGTATGTAACAAAATCTGTAGTGTTCTTGATAAAGGATGGTGACTTGCCTGAAAATATTTTTGAGGTATTTGGCAAGATGTTTTTGAAAGGTTGTACGTCAGAGAATTGATACCTTCTACAACGGGGCATAGTGGGGTGTTCTCTGTATGGATTTTAGAAACACCATATATGTGAGGAATTAACGGATGGAGAGAGCATAGAGATAAGTGAACGTTTCAGGATAACTCTGTGGTTGTTTTTAATAAGTTGTTTGTACGATTTTGAAGTTCACGAGTTGGATCTTTTCTCCCTCCACAAGATGCAAAACTTCTACGTATTGAATCAATCTTTATTATCAATAACGCAAAACCACCTGCAGATAACATTACTTTAACAGAACGCAAAGCTATTAAAAGTGTAAAAAACAACAGAGATATAATTATCCTTCCTGCGGATAAAGGCATTGCAACAGTCATCCTCAACTCTGAAGATTACCAGAATAAAATACTTGAATTACTACAAGATGATATCTACTCAATACTCGAGAGAGAGATCCAACTAGTGAACTTCAAAATCGTACAAACAACTTATTAAAACAGCCACTGAATTATCCCGAAACGTTCGCTTATCTCTATGCTCTCTCCATCTGTTAATTCCTTGCATATATGGTGTTCCTAAAATCCATAAAGAGAATGCCCCACTACGCCCCATTGTAGAAGGTATCAATTCTCCGACATACAACCTTTCAAAATATCTTGCCAAATACCTCAAAAGTTTTTCAGGCAAGTCACCATCCTTTATCAAGAACACTACAGATTTTGTTACATACATCAAGGATATAACAGTTAATGAATATGAAATCATGGCTAGCTTGGACATAACTTCTGTTCACTAATGTCGCAACAGATGAAGTCCTAACATTACTCAAGGACAAGTTATCCAAAAAAATGTTAGCCTTGCTTACACATTGCATCAAGTCCAGTTACTTCAGTCAAGATACTATATACAAGCAAAATCATGGACTTGCTATGGGTAATCCTTTATCCCCTGTACTCACAAATATTTACTTAGAGGATTTTGAAACCAAGGCTATCTCTTCCTTTATTTTAACACCTGAAGTTTGGAAACGCTATGTAGATGATGTCTTCATTATTTGGAGCCATGGATATGATTCCCTTATGATTTTCCTTGAACATCTCAATAGCCAACATCATAGTATTAAGTTTACTGCCGAGCTTGAAATGGATAATTCCCTGCCTTTTCTTGATGTCAAGCTGACTCCCTCTTCTGGTAAACTCAAAATATCGATATATAGAAAGCCCACACATACCAACAGATATCTGCATAGTCAGTCCCATCACTTCCCTCCTTCTCATAAGCTTGGAATAATTTCCACCTTGGGACATAGAGCCTGTTCTCTTCTGGATGACCCAAATGAAATTACAGAAATAGATCATCTCAAAATGCCTTTCAAAGTTAATGGATATTCCAAGGGAATCATTGAAAGATTCCTTCTTAATCCTCCTAGACATCATTCAGAAGAAACATATAGATTCAAAAGCAATATATCTATTCCTTACAAAAGTACAGTTTCACATAAATTAGCAAAAGTTCTAAAAAAATACAATATCAGAACCTTGTTCACTCCACTTCCGAAGATCTGTTTCTTAATAAGCCACCCAAAACCTTATCATCATCTCAAATACCCTGCTGTATATAAAATATTGTGTGATTGTGATATTCCTTATTTTTGGCAGACAGACAAATCTGCCGAATTGCATATGGTAGAACACATGAGGGACATTACTTATAAGAGACAGCTTGCCAGTGCATTATCAAGTCATATCCTTTTCTTAGCTAATCCTAATGATGAAATCCAAAGTCACAAAGTCTGCTGGGAAAAATCTACTAACATCTTCCGTTGCAATGATGAACTAGAGAGAAAAATCATGGAATCTAGGGAAATCATCTTCAATCCTGTTCATGTAAATAATAACTTGAGCTACAACCTCCCAGATAGTCATTCAGCTGTAATCATGTACTGGCATGCACAAGATGCTACTAGAACGTACTTTCCCAACAATACAACAAACGAAAGAACAGCTTTAAATACAACCACAATGATTTAATGTTAATTATGTATAGAGACTTTCTGTGATGTTCATAGTTTATTTAAGCTTCAGTGTTTTTTCTTTCTTTTATAATGTCACCTGATGAAGGCTGTTACAAGCCGAAACTAGTCGTGTTTTTATATTAAAACCTTTTTACTTAAATCTCTGTTCTAGTCATTCAATTCTTTTTAAAACTATATGCATGTTAACTGAGTTAATGATCATTCTTTCATATATATATATATATATATATATATATATTACATTATGGAAGAAACTGGAAATAGTGTGCATCTGATATTAGAATCTGATAAATCAAATTTAGCTCTTTGCTTTATGCAAATGATGTTACACTCCTAAACAAATCCAGTGCAAGCATCCAGGACTCTGTAACTAAAGTGAATAACAGTTGTAACAAGTTTGGCATGCAAATCAGCAATAAAAAGATCGAAACCATGAAAATAAGCCAGAACATAATAAAGCTAAAATTTTTCTATTAAATTAATAGAAAAAGCACTCACAACTGACTCTGGCAACCCATTCCACTCATTCACCACTCTCCACGCAAAAAAATCTAGTCCTTACACCCCTACTGACCACACCTTTATTCAACTTCCAGGGATGACCCCTTGTTCTGGTCCCTCTAGCTAAATGCTGAAACATTTCCTCTGCATTTATCCTATAAAATCCTTTAAGCAACTTAAATGTTTCTATCATATCCTCTCTTTTTCTCCTATCAACCAACTTCTGCAATCCACACACATTCAATCTATTCTCATAGGGCACATTCCACAGGCCACTCACCTCTGAATCCTCTCCACCACTTCCACATCCCCAAGAAACCCAGGGGTCCAGAGGAATTACAACTTCCTTTTCTCCTTGTTAATTTCTTCACTAGCCAAGTAATCTTATGTACTACCTTAGCAACCTAAGCAATATGTCCTCTAAACTTTAATGCTCTGTCTACCACCCCTAAATCTCTAGCTTCATCTATTTCCTGGAGTACAGTGCCATCAATGTGATACATGGCTTGTAATCTATTTATCCCAAATGAATAACTACATTTCTTGACATTAAACTGACATCCATTAACTTTTGCCCATACTGATAGCCTATTTAAATCATCCTACAGCTATTCACATCACCTTGATTAACTGTTACTGTATCTAATTTTGCATCATCAGCAAACAACTGAATATTTCCTTTTGGGTTATTTCCTCTCTCATTTATCTACAAATTAAACAGCAATGGTACCAGCACTTAACCTTGCAACACACCACCACCAGTCACCTGTTTCTGCATCGATTCTGCCCTTCCATATACCACTTTTTGATATTTGTCTAGCAGCCATGGTCTTATCCACTTAACCAGTCGTATCCATTCCCATTTGTCCTAATTTGCATAGATTGATGAAGAAAAACTAGTAACACAGAGGTGGTTCATTGCGTTATTACCATTCGTTATGTTAAAGAAGGACACTTGTAGGATAGAATATTTAGATATTCTATCCTACAAGTGTCCTTCTGCCCTATCAAGAAGATTTCCACTTTTCAAGGCTATGCTAAAGATAAACTCCACTTTAACCAACTATGGAGTGTATCAAACTCCTTGCCAGTGTGGATTACAATATTTTGGCCCAACTGGTAAATTAGCATTAGCTGCACGTCATGATGAACATTTAGACTACATTAAGTAAATAAAAAATCTTATATAAAGAAAGTTGTGAAAGCTTGCTATATTGTTGAACCTAAACAGTGAGTGATGGACTTAAATTATTCCTTTTTTTAATTTATTAATTAAAAGTTATTAATCTCCTATCAACAATCTTTCTTCAAATTAATCTATTACTTATCAGCCCTCTAATATTTATTATATTAGAACTTTACTGGGTATGTATTTATACCATATCACTCTAGCATAATGTATGTGCAGCTCATATGTTTTCATTATTAAATCTACTGGTTTATTAATTTGAATCTAGTTTTTAATTTGAAAGTAACACTAAAGATGCTCTTGATACTGGGGGGAAAAATCTTATGCTAATAAAAAAATTTACATAAGTAAAATCTGTATTATGTTTAACTAGTTATCATGTCTTATGTTCCAATTTGTGAAGTTATCTTTAGTCAATATAACAAATAACTTAAGCTGAAATACAATTAATTTGCTTCCCACTCCCCCACTTCTAAGTCTACTGGTATTACAACATAAATAAAGTTCATCAAATTCCTGATATACAATGTTAACGGATGTAGTACTGGATATTATGATAGTACGTACTAGATGACAAGTTTACATAATTATTAAATTCCTATAGACAATTCCTCCAACTTAATCTGTTATATCATCAGAACTCAAATATCAGATTTTATATTTCAATCTAAGGCAGCTCTAACTGTATTAATCCACTTAGATCTTCATCTTCCTGTGGGTCTTTTTCCTGATATCATGATCAAACACTTGTTTTGCTATCCTTTTCTTTCCCATTCTGTTTAAGTGACCTTGCCACCTTAGTTTATCTCTGCTCACTCATTCTGAATGATAACAATGTTAAGGTTTCTAATATCATCATTTTTCATATTATATTGTCAATGTTGTCATCTGCTACCCTCCTGTAATTTTTTCAGAAGTCCCATACCTGTGGTTACTAGCCTTTGATCAACTATTTTTAACCTAACTCTCAAATCCATGAACTAAAATTAGTTTGAACACTTTCTTATATATGTCTACATTCGGTTTTGGTAAACTTGTTTTATTCAATATGTATTTAATCAGAGTACATGAATAAATCAGAGTATATGAATAAATCAGATTAATAATGCTGAAAAGCAGCTAATTAAAAGCAAACTAACTAAACCTCATTTTTAATCTAGATAAATGCGTATACTCACTTCATAAGACCTTTCAAAATTCCGTAAAAGAAGTCCATCACAATGTTTCTGAAGAAGTGATACAATCTTAGTTTTAACAATTTCACACAACTGTGTTTTGGAAGGGTGACTCAGTCTTTCTGCTGGCACATTATCTGAAATTATTTGTAATTCTTGCTAAAACAGTGAACTGATTTATAATAATAATAATAAAGAACAAATACATTATACATAAAACCAACTAGTGCATTATTTACCCAGGCCAGATTCCCACCTCTGACAGGTAGAATTTTATAGGCCTTTTGTAGAAAGGGTTAAGTTTTTATTTAGTTAACTTGTTCAGTTTTAGCAGAGTGAATTTTTTAGCTCTGTCAAGTCAGTTTTTTTTCTTTCTGCAAAACAAGCAAATTAGCAAGGAAGAACAAAAATTTACAGACATAACACAGAACATGTCACATGATTTCTGTGCATTTGTGTGTGTGCGCGCGTGTGCGTGCGTAACAAGTGCTGCATTGCCAGTTAAGTTGAAATATCACATCAGATAAAATTAAGCAGAAGAAAATTCTAGCACTGTGATATTTATTTTAAAAAAATATAATAAACACACATGTAACTTATATTAAAGGTCTTCTAGCACATGTGATTATATATACACCTGGTTCAGTAGTTTGGGTTGCTAGTTGTTAAGGGAGTCATCCACCAAGATTGTGTGTGTGTGTGTGTGTGTGTGTGTGTGTGTGTGTGTGTGTGTGTGTGTGTGTGTGTGTGTGTGTGTGTTAGCAAGACACACACACACACACACACTGAATGAACAAAGAGAAAGCTAGATACTCAATTACATAAGGTGGCAGGTACACCAAAGGATGGCAATTTACTGGCCTTGATGCTAGATGTCATCAAATGCTCTGGAAATATCAAGAGTGACAGTATGTTTCCCCAAATCTTAGTCTTTATCATGGCACATGTACAGAGGTGAGATGATGTAGGCTGAGGACAGTCATGGATCTTGAATGGCAGAATCCATACTTGTAGTTGATTTAGGTAGTGGAGAAGTTGACTGTTGATGACTATCATTTTGGAGAGGATTGAGATGATGGCAATTGGTCGATAGTTTGATGGCAGACTGTTCCCTTTTTTTTGGAATAGGTTTGATATATGATTGCTTCCACATGTTGGGATAAGTGCCAGCTAAGTAAAGAAGACTGTAGTGACAATACAGGACAGGTGCTAGCTTTGGAGCACATTAACATTAATTATTCTGTTATAGTAGGAGATGATTTGCTTTGGTTATCTATAAATATATATCTTGAGAGAAAAGAGATGCCAAGAGCATAACAGTGGGACTATCTGGATGAGAGAAGGATGGAAGTGTACAAATGAGCAGAAGTTGCATATGGCCTTCAGCAAAGTACCAGAAGTTGTGGTTTACATTGGACAGAAGGCAGGTTTTTTGCTGGTCAAATTTAGATTTGTTGCATGCTTCAGCATGAAGGAGGGATTCTTGATACAAGCTACCTGTGGTAAGCTGAATTTTTTTCCTGAACTGCTTTGGTACACTTGCGTTGAACCAAGGTTCAGAAAATGGAGACAAGATTTTGGGTAGAATAGGAGAATGAAGGCCTTCAATGCTAGTGAGGATAATTTTTGTGAATCATATGGAGCAGGTGCTTAGGTCAAAAGAGCAGAAGCAGTAGTCAGGGTATTGGAAGGGAGAGTAGAAATTTAGAGATTGTCTCACTTCGTACTTTTGTAGAGCCAAAGGACATAAGGTTGGGAGTGGTTGGAGGAAGAACATTTTGTGAGTTACCGAGAGGAGAGGTGACTCTACAGTGTATCTAGAAGAACTGGTTAAAATGAGGTCAAGAGTACTGAAAGAGTGAAGAGTGTCATCAGGAATTTTTGTAGGTAGATTTGCAATTAGTCTTGGGTCATTGCTTATAGCAGAAACTTCTGCATCTCATTTAGCTTAGTCAGTAATGCTGAAAAATGGGAGTCAGTTTGAGATACAGACATTAAGTTCAGCTAGGAAGATGACCTCTCTATCTGGATAGCAGATGACAGAGATTCATGGAGAAGGTGAAGAGTGATTTCATAATTTGGAGACTGGTAAATAGAGCAGATGAATGTTGCTAAATAGGACAAGGAAACCTTGAGCCAGAGGGCAACAGTAAAGGATTTTAAATTAGCCATTCTTTGGCAATTTCAAAAGCAGAATAGTCAAAACTAAAAAAAAAAAAATTATGAATAAGTACACAAGAGCTTTGAAAAAGTTTAGTTATATTTAGTTCAGTTTATTATTTATGTTTCATTAAATAACAATATGAATGACTTAGGTGAAATTAATTATTTAACAGTAAAATTTTTTTCCATGTATCAAGGTGTCAGCAGTAGAAAAAAATGACAGAACCAGAAAAAAATTCAACGTGCCAAGAATGCTTTATTAAGGTGAGGTTTGCTGGCATTGTTTCTAAAATTTATCACTTAAACATGTAAACGATCAGTACATTTATGGTTCTCTTCACTAAATGCAAATGTTAAGAAAAACTTGTTATAAAACATATATGTCCCTAGCTCTTTCAACATTAAAACCTATTTTTAAAAAGGTATATCAGAAATGGGAGATGAATTCAAAATTTTCTAGTCCTTCTGACATACAGAAAATTTCTTAGGGAATTTGAAACACATGAACAGAACACAAATGAAGAATTCACTAGTCTACTGTAGAGAAATAAATGCCATAAGTTGCTTAAATATATTTGAAGATATGGCAGTGTTGAACATGGTGGTACTGTTATGTATCCATGTAGAGGGTGGCCATAATTAAGGAGGAAGTGTTCAGAGTCCTGTAGCAAAATATGTATTGAACAAACTTAATTTACAAAATGTACAAAATTCTGCCACCAGCAGACAACTGCACTAGAATCATATTTGCATAATCTGTTTCTACTGACGAGTTGGTGAATATAAGGAAGGCCGAAACGGATTCACATCATTCTGATAAGACTGAAGTGCTATGGATCTCACTTTACTGGAATGTGCATTGCTATTCAAGCTTTATTATCAACAATGCAGTAATGCTAATGCCACACTTCGAAAATTCTGGCATTTGAAGGAAAAGGTTCAACAACAATAACAATCTTAGAAAAATGATTTTACGATTTGAAAATAGTAGATCTTTAGCAGTTAGGCCAGGACGAGGACACAAACAGATTATTCCTAAACAAGTTGATGAAGTTGCAACTGCCACCGTGGAACACAGAATGAATAATGTACATGGGTCCAGCAATATCAAAGCAACTGGACATGCCATATTCATCGGTGTGGAAAATCCTGTCAAATGCCGAGGTTTGTCCCCTACAAGATCTATACTTAAGCTTGGTTTCATGGTGATGCAGAAACTCTACCAGCTTGCCCTGAAGTTCTTAGTTCAAATGGAGGTGGATGATACATGTCTGTGGAAGATCTTGTGGAGTGACAAGCAACATTTTTATCTGAACAGTAGCATTAACTCATACAATTGCTACATTTGAGCTGCAAATAACCCTCATATGTTCCATCAGACCCCCTTTACATTCACTGAAAGTCACAGTGTGGTGTGGTTTCACTGCATCATTTACTATCAGTCCATACTTTTTTGAAGAACTTCACCTGACAGGACCAGTGACTTGTACCGTCTCTGCTGTTAGGTATCGAGAAATGCTGTGCAACTCTGATGTTCCGCAACTGCAGTAGCAAAGATGCCTTGACACTACCCTATTTGTGCAGAATGGAGCACCACCTTACACTGTATTGCCAGTACAGAATGTTATGAAAACACTTCATTTAGATTTAGAAACCTTGAAAGTCAGAATAATGCAGCATGTGAGAGAAATCAATGCAGATCTGTTGTATTTCACTGTAGAAAATGTCATTCACAGAATGCAGTTCTTAGAACATCTGAAAGGAGAACATATTAAACCACATCTCTAAGTTATAAGAAAATGAAAATTGATTAGTCTCTTCTAGCTATTACTGCTTAATTAATCCCAACAAACATGCTTATAGTGCCAAATATTGCCTGGTAGCAGAATTTTGTACTATTTTTTTATCTTCTGTAAATCAAAACCCCATGTTCCAGAGTGTACTTACGCCAAATTTGTTTCAACTTTGTCCAATACATTTTATGATAATTTTTTTCAATTATTAAAAAAGTTTTTAATAAACAAAAATAAAAAAAAAATGAGAGAATGAATGAGAAAATCAGCTGAGTGAATATACACTAGAGAATCTTATATGCAGGTGGAGAATTGCAGGTGCACTGATCAGTTTGGTCACAATAGTAATTAATCAGTATATGGTTTACCTGCTGTTTATTAATTTCAGCTTGAGCAGAGTTTTAGTCAGTTTCAGACTTGTAGTTTGAGCATTTCGATTTTTTTCCTCACAAACATAAAACTGATATGGAACACATTGGGTAATGGTTACATTTATATCTGGGAATAAATATGAATTCATGTAATTTGTCAAGTTAATGTTGCTGTTATCCTAGAGGGACTTATGCCTCCTGATGAAAGCCTGCAAATAATGCAACAAGCAGAAAAACCATGAATTCTGTTAACTCTAAAAAACAAAGCAAGTACAGTGATGCCTGTTGGTTTGTATGCACCCGCTGTTTCAACATGCTTTGCAATATCAGCATATACCAAGTGATATAAAGAGTAATCATCATCAAATTCCTGATATATACCCTCAAGGGGCATACAGGATATGATAGTACTACATGAAAAATGTACATCATTATTAACTTCCTATCTACAATTCTCCTCCAAATCAGTCTGTTAAATGTCAAGACTCCAATATCAATCAGATCTTATATTTCTGTATTCTAAGGCACTTTTTACTGTATCAATTCACCTATATCATGGTCTTCCTCTCAGACTTTTTCCTGCCAACCTGGCAGAGAATACTTGTTTTGCTAATCTTTCCTCTCCCATTCTGCTTAAGTGACCATACAACTGAGATCAGCTCTGCTGATGCATTCCTGGATGCTGACAATATCTAGTTCTTTCCTAATATCTCCGTTTTTACCATGATATATTGCCATTGATGCCATCTGTTCATGCCCCTAATCTTTCTCAGGACTCTCAGAACTGCAGTCTCTAGTCTTTGGTCAAGTGTTTTACTTCTAACCCAGTTCTCAGATCGATAATTAAAATTGGTTTAAACACTGTCTTGTATACAGCTAAAGTGTTTTGGCTAATTTCTCACATATTCCATATAAATTTATTTAGTTGACTTCCTACCATACCAGCTTTGTTGATTCAGTTGTCTATTTCCATATTTAACTTACCATCTTCAATAAAAATCGTGCCTAAGTAGCTGAAATGTTTTACTTGTTCTATAAGTTCTCCATTCAAAATGCAGTTGATATTTGCACTGTCTCTGCCTATTTTACTGTCTTTGTCTTTTTAATGCTGACCTTCTTACCATATCTATTACAACAGTTATTCAATTTAGCCAGGGAATCTTGCAGACTTGTAGCGGATTTATTTTGAAGTATAACATCATCTGCATAAAGCAAAGAGCTGAGATTAACACCTCCAATTTTAATATCATGTTTAATACAACTTTCCTATATAATGTGATCCATATAGATAATGAATAAGAGAGAGGATGATGTACATCCTTGTCTGACACCAGATTTAACATTAAACCATCTTCCTGTACTTCCTTCAGTTCTAACTGCTAACTAATTCAAGATTCAAATAAAGACCAAGTATTGCTTGATATAATGACCCATTAACACTATATAACTGTAGCGTTTTGAATAGCTTCTCTTTTGGCACCTTGTCATATGCCTTTTCCAGATCTACAAAACTTAAATAGAGATGTTTGTTATATTCCCATGATTTCTCCACTATTTGTCGTAAAACCTGATCCTGACAGCCTCTATTTGGCCTGAATACAGCTTGTTCTTCACCAAGCTTCTCTTCCAAAATCCTTGTCAATAGTTTCTCAAGTATACTTGCATACATCTTACCAGGAACACTCAGTGGAGAAATACCTCTGCAATTCTCACATTCAATTTTATTTCCCTTTTTATACATGGGTACTATGAGAGCTCTATTGCAATCATCTGGAATTCGTCCCTCTGAACTATGCAGTGCAGCCACTATACGGCTTTCATACTTCCATATTTGAGCATTTCATGGTCGAATATCATCTATTCCCAATGTCTTTCACGTTTTCAACTTTCCACTATTCCCAATGTTTTCAAGTATGGATATGCATTCTTGAGTACATGTCTGGTCAGTGTTTATTTGTCACTGGGCTGTCATCACTGCTTGTTTCATTTAGCAGTTTTTCAAAGTAATTACTCCATACTTCAAGGATATCTTTTTCTCCTGTTTTCATGTCACCTTTATCATCTCTAATTCCTTTTACAGCACTCTTTCCTCCATTTCTGAGCTTCTTCAATAACCTCCAGAATATCTTGCCACTTTCTGGATATTTATTTTCTATTTTCTTGCCAAAGTCCTCCCACGACTTTAGTTTAGCCAGTTTTACACAGTGTTTAGCTTTCTTACATTTGACTCTGTATTCTCTAAGAGCACAAGCTGACTTATTTGCCAGGAACTTTTGATATGCATTCTTCTTTTCCTTCACTGCCTCTTTAACTTCCTGTGTCCACCATGGAGTTCTGATTTTTCTATCCTTGCACACAAGCTCACCACATGCCTCTCTGGCTGAATCAATCAGTGTTTTCTTCAGGGCTTGCCACCAAATCTCTAAGGTTTAGTTCCTACTCTCAAACTCTTTCATTTTTGATTCAAAAATGTTTGTGTGTTTGTGTGTTTTTGTCTAGAGTTCACATCTGAGAGCTGCTCAACTTTTATTCGCTTTAAAAGTTTCTTTTCAATATAAAAATTAATTTTATCCTGCACAAGAATAAATGGTGATCATTTCCAATTTCAAATCCTCTGTAGACTGGTGTCCTGCAACAGGGAGAAAACATCGCTATCAACAATAACATGGTCAATGAGACTTTTCTTATTCCTTGCCTCTTCTCTCATTGTCCAGTTCGCCATTCTGATATTGAACACATCACTCTACTTGAGACTGCCTGCCATTCAAGAAGATTAGCCTTGTATTATCTAGTGTTGGATACTATGGCTACTCCTTTTCCTTGATTGTCATTGCCTGAATATAACTTTCAAATGATGGTACAACATGATAGAATAAAGAGTAATATTAAATATAAATATTAATTTGATTAAATTCCTTCCGACCCAAGCAACAATAACATAAAAACAGGAAGACAGATACAAACAGATGCTTTGCACATTACTGTAAAACATACCTAAAGAGTTCAAAATGAAACTTAATTACAAAATAATACATATTCAACTTCTAGGTAGAATCCAAATTTAATTTCATCACTTGAACATTCTGATAACATATACAAAAATAAAATGTTTTGTTTTATTAATTAGCTCAAGCAGAGAAAAATTAAGTTTTTTTTGGCAGAAAGAGATCGATAAAATCTAAAAAAATACAAACATGCAGCTTCCAGGCACAAATCTCTAGACTTCTTCCATGCTCTAACATCATGCAGTAACCAGTCACCACTTCCCTCTGGTCTCTCAGTGGCAAACACATCTGGCAATGCATTAATAATATCAATCAAACTGAAGAATCCATGTTCATTTACGTCAAGTTCTTTCCCAGTGACTTTCTATAAGTAACAGAAGTAGAGATACAAATTTAAGCAGTGACTGAAGAACTGTCAAAAAATTTTAGAACAAGACATATAGTACTATAGAGAATAAGTAGCTAATATTTTGATTTATGCAAAAAAAGGTAACATTCAAAATAACAAAGAAGAATTAAAAAAAAAAAAAAAAAAAAAGACAACACATCTCTGTTATCACATTATTTATATAGTGAATTACATGTCATCCAAAATTCGTAACTTGGTTGAAGTAACCCAACATCAGATAAGTGAACTCTATTAAGTTCTAACAGGTAAGCTTAGGCATTGATGGTTATTCGTGACTTATTTTTCACGGTATTAACAACACCACAAACACTTTTATCAACAAGGATGTTTTATTAACGCTAATATTTCGCTGATTTTCAACTCAGCATCATCAGAGCACAACACACATGTAAACGCGACAGTGAGTGAGTGAAACAATATAATTGCAAAAGACAAAAGATCTAAAGTCCTATTTTTGGCGCCCTCTAACGGAAAAAAAAAAAAAGCAGCAGTTATCCAGGAGTTTTCTTAGGATAACCGTCTCCCAAATTTTTGGCAAATTAATGCAACCATATTTGTTAAGGTTGGGAGAATTCTTCAAAGCCATTGCTGACTCAAAAAATAATCTTTCAGATCTATAACGACTCCTAAATAGCACATTCGTTTTCCTCCATCTAATCCTGTGTGAAGGAGTGAAAATACCGTGAAAAATAAGTCATGAATAACCATCAACGCCTAAGCTTATCTGTTAGATTAATGATTCTGCACGGAGAAGATATCATTATTCCTGATACCTCCAAGGAGTCCGAAGACTCATCGCGGGAGGACATCTTCAACTGTCTCTACACCTTACCTCTACTACGAATCAACGCCACCTACCGCCCACCTCCAACACCACCACAACTAGTAATTTTTGTCTGTAAATTGCGTGTGTTCTGAAGGGCCGATTTGTATGTATGCGGGATGAAAAACCCGAGTTTCCGGGAGAAAAAACCCTGCTACCTCCGTATGAGATCAGCTAACTCACCATCGATTGAAATCGACCAGATAAAGATTCCTCTCGTTGCGACGAGAATCGAACTTAGGCCTATTCCAATCGAAGGGCGTGTTTCCAATGTACCGTCGTGCTTCCAATTGCGCTTGTTTACAAAGCGCGACGGTTCGGTAAGTTGAAACTGAAACTGTCCAGAAAATTGAACCGGTTAGCCTTCCTTAAACGATGTCGCGACAACGATATTATTCCATCTTTTCTGAAATTCAAAGAAAAGTTGCAATCGGCAAAGGCACATCGTATTTATCGACGGGCGAGTTTTGCGCTTCTTCGAGAACAAATCGCCGCTACTCGCATAGAGCTTAGTAAGCTAAACAGCTCTACAACAAGAATTAATAAACGTGTTAAATCTTGAAATATGGACTGTCCTACAGCAGATCTCCGAAGTTGCAGCAAAAAAATAATTCACAAAAGTTAAAAGCAAGCACCTAAAGAAATTTGAACTACTACAACAGCGCCAACATACGAAGTCTCGACCGCAACTTCGACGAGACCACGTGGTCGTAAACCTATCGTCGGAAACACTCACTGAAGAAGCCAAGAACGCTCTCAGTTTAGGACATAACTTTGCCGTCGCGCCCAAACAATTCCTAAACTCGAAATTATGATGAAAGTAGAACGGGTTATCCACGATCTTCCGCCAGCAATGGCCAATAACGTGCGACTAGACATAGCAAGTATTATAAACAAAGCTAAGCCTCCAAAAAGTAATATACCACATAAGCAAATAACTGCCCTAAAAAAGTTATATAATAATAAAAATATTATTATTACAAAAGCCGATAAAGGAAATGCAACAGTTATCATGAATAAAGAAGAGTTTAACAAAAAAATGCAAGATCTCATATGTGACAGTTCCACGTATCAAATCATACATCGAGACCCTACAATGTCGCAAAAGAAAAAAGTCCGAAAATTACTAAAAAAAAAAGTGACATCATGGCACAAAGAAATCACCAGGAAAATAAAACCAATTCATGTTAAAACACCCCGTATTTATGGATTACCAAAAATCCACAAAACTATGGTTCCCCTACGCCCCATAGTTGATAGCATAGATAGTCCCACATATAAACTGACCGGCATTTAGCTAAGTCGCTTGCCCCTCTTACTGGCAACTCCTCTACTTTTGTAAAAAATTCAATCCATTTCAAAGCACTGGTTAAAAATCTAATCCTAAAAAATTCAGACATAATGGTTAGTTTCGATGTCACCTCCCTATTTACCAATGTACCACTTATAGACACTCTTGATTTAATCAAGTCTAAATTTCCCCCAGATATTTTTGAATTATTTCAATTTACCATGAATGCAGGTTACTTTACATGGGGGGGTGGGAATTCTACAAACAGATTAATGGTACTGCTATGGGTTCCCCCTATAGCAGTACCATTAATCTTACTGAAATTATTAAATGTACTGAAATTATTCCCCAGTAAAGGGAAATAATTTCAGTGAATTACTCTACTTTTATGTTTACAGAAACACTTTTAGGGCCATTTTACATTAAGAGTCTACCAAATATATTTAACTTTTGTCATAATAATTCAATGAAAGAAACTTGTTTTTATCAAAATAGAATGAATAACAATGCCGTTGATATCTTGGTAGTAGAGGATTGGTGGAGAAGGAGAGTTGTACAATAGGTGTCCTCCTGCGATTAGTGTCCTCGGACTCCTTGGAGGTGTCACGAAGCTTCTTCTACTACGCGTTATTCCTGCTTCCCATGCAGGGTCCGCGTGTTACTTTAGATGCGACTTCTTGTTAGTACTACTCCCAACTGACCCGTCGCCTGGTCTGCCGCTGGGGGGGATATATTTTTGACTGTAGAGGCGTATGTTCATGGGATGAAAAAACGACAGATAAACTGGCGGAAAAAATGCTACTGACTGTGCCCAAGACCGGCTAACTTGGCTATGTCTGAGGAAGATCCTCAAATTCCTCACGTCTACAATGGGAATCGAACCTGGGACACTCCTTCCCCAGGCATATGGTTGCGAAGCGCAAAGCCACTAGGCTAACCGCGCAGGTGGAGGTGTCACGAATAATAATATTTTTTTTAATAATAATTTTTTTTATGGATTTCTCAAATATTTACATATATATAATTATCAACTTGGGTAACATTCAGTATATTATTTTACAAAGTTCAGCGCTAAGTGCTACATATATTTTTCACAACGATGAGATTTCAATAATGATAACATAATTTTTTTGCTATTTTTTAAAATAATAATCACAGTAATAATTTATAATTATATAGTTCTGAGTTACACAAGTTAAATAATATTACATGTTGTACTTTACTTTTTTTTTCAAAGTGTGAGAAAGTGATTATACACAATTCTAATTCTCACAAACATACAATGTAAACTCATTATTTACTTCATCTTCATTCATCTTCCTTATACCCTCTTTTACCTTGTGTTGAGGGTCCATTGATCATCGGACCTCACTCCGTTTACAGGATAAAGTGGTCAGCTTTATGCCCCAGTGTATCCTACGGCCTGTAGTGTTGAGTTCTCAAGGCCAGTTTGCCTGCTTTGCGGGATGAAAACCCCAGAATAAACTGGGGAAAAACCCTGCTGTCCACGCCCAAGACTGGCTAACTTGGCTATGGCTGATGAAGATCCTTCAGCTCCTCACGTCACCGACGGGAATCGAACCTAGGACACTCCTTCCAGGCATATGGTTGCGAAGCGCATAGCCACTAGGCTAACCGTGCGGACCTCATTATTTACATAATTTTTTTAATAATAATGTTTTATTATATTTTTTCATGTTACATTATAATATTACATTAATGATTATTATGTCTTGCATACATATAACAATTACATTATAAAATTATAGACATTACTAAATTTAAAAATTCTAAAAAAAATTACATACATATGATAATAATAATAGTATCTTTTTTTAATTTACAAAACATGTTCTAGTTTGATTTTTACAATTTTTTGCTTTTAGTGTATTTAAGCGGTGTAACGATGGCACGTCAATGTACCACACACATATATATATATAATCATCATTCAGAACAAGCAGAAATTGAAAATGAACTCTTTTTTCTTAAAAAACTTTTATTAATAACTGTTTCTCTCCTAATAAAATTGACAAATTTCTTTCCCCCAGTCACTCAACTACTTCTGAAGATCCCTCTTCCCCCAGAGCCTTCATCTCTTTGCCTTACATCAGCTCTCTTTCACCAAAACTGGCAAAAATTCTCAAGAAGTTTAACTTCAGAACTTGCTTTACTATGCTCCCAAAACTTCGTTCAATACTTAGTAAACCTAAAGAGAAACCTCTTCCAACTCAGTTTCCAGGAGTATACAAGATTTTATGTGATTGTGGAAAGCCATACTATGGCCAGACTTCTAAATCCATCCTTCTACGTTTGGAAGAACACCATAGAGTTATCTCCTACAACAGGACTAGAGCTAGCACTCTCTCTAGCCACGTTCTCTTTTCAGTTAACTCAGATGAAGGCCGCCAATGCATTGTATACTGGGCTCAAATTTCTAACATCCATGTGTGCCAAGATGAGCTCAAGAGAAAGATTGTCGAAGCTAGAGAAATTTCTCTAGATTCTTCCCATATCAACAACAGCCTAAGTTTCAATCTCTCTGATGCACACGTTGCCTCTGTTCAGTATTGGTGCACTCATGACAGTGCATAGTCAATGTTTATTTGGAACTCAAGCTCGCATTTTGTTTTCAAACACGCTGTCTTGTGTACTTGTTCTGTTAATGCAATTTTAAGCTCTCTGTAATTGTTTATATATTTCTTTGATTGTGATACCTGAAAATGTTGATCAATTCAACTAAACTAGTAGTATCTTTTCAAATATACCATGTCATCTGCATTTTTGAAAATTATGAAGACAACTACCGTGTTTGAATAAATACTTTAGTTTAATATAACTAAAATCTACATTCGACGTTTTGACCTTTATGTCAAGGTCATCTTCTGGAGCATACAACTATACACAGAAAAAAAGCTACACTACAATCCAACTGGTTTGTTAAAGATACTGACCAACCACTACAACAATTGTTGGCCTGACCACTGGTGAGAAAAAAAAAATTATACATCAACGCAAGTCCTATTATTAGTGTTATCTGTTGGTTGTAGAAATACATTGGGCGCAACAACAAGTATCTATCTATCTATATACATATATTAACATCATGATTATACTTGTACATTCCAGCCAGTTGGTATGGAATGGTTTCTAATACTAGCTGAAGACTGGCTAGAGTCCTGACTTATGTTGGATCTTATATATTAGGCAGGCTGAATGTATGCTAATGAAAAAAAAAAATTATATGTCAACGCTAGAGTCCTATTATTAGTGTTATCTGTTGGTTGTAAAAATACATTGGGAGCAACAACAAGTATCTATCTATATACATATGTTAAAGATACCAAGCTATTTTAAACCTGGTTTTACTCCATTTCCCAAGTAAGCAAACAGACAAACATGTCAAGTTTGCGCCTGCAAGTGTTGCAAGTCTAGCTGACCCTGCACGCAGTGCAAGACCAAGGCAACTCATGGTAAAAGTAGAATAAGCTCTGATCACTAATCTTAATATTTACCCTTAATGCAAAGCACATCTCCTGGGGGAGATGTATGATACTTTGTATTAAAGGGAAGGGGCCACTACCCAGACCGGTTTAGACCTTTATTGAGGTCTCATCAGTGGGAACCAGGCTAGATATACCAAGATTTTAGTAATATAGAGCTTATAAGTATTTTACCAGAACAAGTTTTCATAAGGTGTGTTTTAACCTTATTAAATAAAAATCTCAGGAGGAGATATAAATGTAGAATGTATTTTACCTTGGGTATAATAATTATATCTCCTCCTGAGATTTTTATTTAATAAGGTTAAAACACCTTATGAAAACTTGTTCTGGTAAAATACTTATAAGCTCTATATTACTAAAATCTTGGTATTTCTAGCTTGGCTCCCACTGATGAGACCTCAATAAAGGTCTAAACCAGTCTGGGTAGTGGCCCCTTCCCTTTAATACAAAGTATCATAAATCTCCCCCAGGAGATGTGCTTTGCATTAAGGGTAAATATTAAGATTAGTGATCAGAGCTTATTCTACTTTTACCATGAGTTGCCTTGGTCTTACACTGCGTGCAGAGTAGGTTGAGTTGCAACACTTGCAGGTGCAAACTTGACATGTTTGTCTGTTTGCTTACTTGGGAAATGGAGTAAAACCAGGTTTAAAATAGCTTGGTATCTTTAACATTTATTATACCCAAGATAAATACATTCTACATATATTTTTTTTTTTTTCACCAGAGGTCAGGCCAACAATTGTTGTAGCGGTTGGTCAGTATCATTAACAAACCAGTTGGATTGTAGTGTAGCTTGTTTTCTGTGTATAGTTGTATGCTCCAGAAGATGACCTTGACATAAAGGTCGAAATGTCGAATGTAGAATTTAGTTATATTAAACTAAAGTATTTATTCAAACACCGTAGATGTCTACATAATTTTCAAAAATGCATTTGGATCACCGTGTAAGCTTAAAAGAAAGGATACCTTGTCATCTCTTTATCTCTTGGTATCGTTCATTAAAACTTTTTAATATATATATATTATATTAGGATAACCAAGTTATTTTATAAACTTGGTTATTTTAACTCCTAATCCCAAGTATGCAAACAATTAAGTTTGCACCTGAAACAAAGTTCAAGTCTAAAGATGGTACAACACCAGGAAAACTCATTGTAAAGGTGCGTAAAGCTCTGATCACTATTCTTAGTATTTTCCCATAATGTAAAGCACATCTCACTAGAAGATGTATACTGCAATGCATTATGGGTGGGATCACTACCCAGACCGGTTTCAATGAGGTCTCCTCAGTGAGTAGCTAGACTAAAAAAAAAAAAAAAAAGGTTGAAACCGGTCTGGGTAGTGATCCCACCCATAATGCATTGCAGTATACATCTTCTAGTGAGATGTGCTTTACATTATGGGAAAATACTAAGAATAGTGATTAGAGCTTTATACACCCCTTTACAATGAGTTGGCCTGGTGTTGTACCATCTTTAGACTTGAACTTTGTTTCAGGCGCAAACTTAATTATTTGCATACTTGGGATTAGGAGTTAAAATAACCAAGTTTATAAAATAACTTGGTTATCCTAATATACAATATCGCCAAGTTAAAAAATTTATTACATATATATATTTAGAAAGTTTTTTTAACTTGGGTATATTATGTCCAAGCAAATCCATACAAACCCAGTTCCTAATCCCATTTCCCAAGTACTTGGGAAATAGGACCAAAAATTTGATATCTTGAATATATATATATATATATATATATATATATTAGGGGGGTGCTTAAGAGTCAAAGCTGTATAACTGAGAGGAGGCCTCCATAGCCTTTAAAGGAATGCGGAGAACCGACCAGAGCTTCTGATCTAATGTCCAATCCTCACCTTCTCGTGGTGCACCCTGTTGGGTATCTACTTTGATACTGAACGAACGAGGATGGGCTGGCAATTTGGGATTTAGCCGACCAAATTGTATTCTTATTGGTTAAACCAAAATAAAAAAATGATGGTACAACATGACAAAATTTCATGCCGGCTGGGGGCGTCGCCCGGTTAAACAAGGCCCCCGTTGTTTTCGCCAAGGAACCAGGGTGAACAGCGAAAAGTCTACTGGAACAAATCTGAAAACAAACCCCAACTCAACATCACCAGAGTTAAAGATCGGTACTATCAACGTAAGAAGCCTGAATGGCAAAGAAATGGAGCTAGCTGAGGAATTAGATAAGTACCAGATCGACATAATAGGGGTGACTGAAACAAAAAAGACCAAAACTGGTGAGATCTTTCTGAGCAATAAATACAAAATGTTATATTCAGGCAATGACAATCAAGGAAAAGAAGAAGTAGCCATAGTATTCAACACAAAATACGAGGCTAATCTTCTTGAATGGCAGTCAGTCTCAAGTAGAGTAATGTGGGCAAATATGAGAATGGGGAACTGAACAATAAGACTTATTTGTGCCTATGGTCCCACAGAAGGTTCTACTAGGGTAGAAGCGGAGGAATTTTTTGAGGCTTTAGAAAAAGCAACTGACACAATGAAAAAGGAAAATTTGGTCCTTGTTGGGGATCTAAATAGCAGAGTAGGAAATGATTGTGAGACATACAAAAATATTTTGGGAAAATTTGGAGAAAAGAGCAAAGCTAATAATAATGGCAAATATCTGTTGGATTTCTGCTCAGGACATGGACTGGTTATTACTAACACCATGTTCCAACATAAAAATGTGCACAAATTCACATGGAGAGAAGAGGCTAGGAATAAGAAAAGTCTCATTGACTATGTTATTGTTGATAGTGATGTTTTCTCCCTGGTGCAGGACACTCTGTACACAGAGTGTACAGAGGATTTGAAATTGGAAGTGATCACTATTTAGTCTTGAGCAGGATAAAATGGAATTTCATATTGAAAAGAATAACATGTAAGAAAGTTTTAAAGCGAATAAAAGTTGAGCAGCTCTCAGATGTGAACTGTAGACTAATATACAGAAAGATTATTGAAAAGAAAATGAAAGAGTTTGAGAACAGGAATCAAACCTTGGAAATTCAGTGGCAAACTCTGAAGAAAACATTGATTGATTCTGCCAGAGAGGCATGTGGTGAGGTTGTGTGCAAGGATAAAAAAATCAGAACTCCCTGGTGGACACAAGAAGTTAAAGAGGCAGTGAAGGAAAAGAAGAAAGCATATCAAAAGTTCCTGGCAAATAAGTCAGCTTTTATTCTTGCAGAATACAGAGACAAATGTAAGAAAGCTAAACAGTGTGTAAAACAAGCTAAACAAAAGTCATGGGAGGACTTTGCCAAGAATATAGAAAATAAATATCAAGAAGGTGGCAAAATATTCTGGAGGTTGTTGAAGAAGATTAGGAATGGAGGAAAGAGTGATGTAAAAGGAGTTAGAGATGATAAAAGTGACATGGAAACAGGAGAAAAAGATATCCTTGAAGTATCGAGTAATTATTTTGAAAAACTGCTAAACGAAACAAGCAGTGATGACAGCACAGTGATAAAAAACACTGACCAGGCATGCAGTCAGGAATACATATCCATTTCTGAAATAGAAAAAACCATCAACGGCTTGAAATGTGGAAAGGCAGCAGGAGTAGATGATATTCGACAAGAAATGCTTAAGTATGGTGGTATAAGAGTCTTACAGTGGCTGCACTGCATAGTTCAGAAAGCCTGGACAGAGGGACAAATTCCCAATGATTGGAGTAGAGCTCTCATAGTACCCATATATAAAAAGGTAAATAAAACTGAATGTGAGTATTACAGAGGTATTTCCCTACTGAGTGTTCCTGGCAAGATCTATGCAAGTATACTTGAGAAACGGTTGAGAAGAATTGTGGAAGAAAAGCTTGGTGAAGAACAAGCTGGATTCAGGCCAAATAGAGGCTGTCAGGATCAGATCTTCACTTTACGACAAATAGTCGAGAAAGCATAGGAATATAACTAAGATCTGTATTTAAGTTTTGTCGATTTGGAAAAGGCATATGACAAGGTGCCAAGAGAGAAGCTATTCAATACGCTGCAGTTATATAGTGTCAATGGGGCATTATGTCAAGCAATACTTAGTCTTTATTTGAGTTGTAAGTCAGCAGTTAGAATTGAAGGAAATACAGGAAGATGGTTTAATGTTAAATCTGGTGTGAGACAAGGATGCATGTTATCCCCTCTGTTATTCATTATCTACATGGATCACATTATGAAGGAAAGCGGTATTAAACATGATATCAAAATTGGAGATGTTAATGTCAGTTCTTTGCTTTATGCAGATGATGTTATACTTCTAAATAAATCCGCTACAAGTCTGCAAGATTCTCTAACTAAATTGAATAGCTGTTGTAATAGATATGGTATGAAGGTCAGCAATAAAAAGACAAAGACGATGAAAATAGGCAGGATCATTGAAAATGTCAACTGTGTTGTGAATGGAGAACCTGTGGAACAAGTAAAACATTTCAGCTATTTAGGCACGATTTTTACTGAAGATGGTAAATTAAATATAGAAATAGACAATACAATCAGCAAAGCTGGTATGGTGGGAAGTCAATTGAATAAATTCATATGGAATAAGAGAGAAATTAGTTGGAACACTAAATTAGCTGTATACAAGACAGTGTTCAAACCAGTTTTAACTTATGGATCTGAGAGCTGAGTCAGAAGTAAAACACTTGACCAAAGACTAGAGACCGCAGATATGAGAGTCCTGAGAAAGATTAGAGGCGTGAACAGATGGCATCAATGGCAGTATCATATTAAAAACGTGGATATTAGGAAAGAACTTGACATTGTCAGCATCCAGGAATGCTTTAGCAGAGCTAATCTCCGGTAGTATGGTCACTTTAAATAGAATGGGAGAGGAAAGATTAGCAAAACAAGTGTTCTCTGCCAGGTTGGCAGGAAAACGACCCAGAGGAAGACCAAGATATAGGTGGATTGATATGGTACAAAGTGCCTTAGACAATAGAAATATAAGATCTGATAATGTTGGAGTCTTGACAAGTAACAGACTGATTTGGAGGAAAATTGTAGATAGGAAGTTAGTAATGATGTAATTTTTTCATGTAGTGCTGTCATATCCTGTACACCCCCTTGAGGGTACATGGCAGGAATTTGATGATGATGATGATGATATATATATATTTTTTTTTCTTTCTGTTGATCTCCATTGAGATATAATGTCTAGGCTTGCATCCTCGAAGCTTTATAATAAGCTTATCTGAGGATGAAACCGGTTAGATACTTTTTATCAGTTTGATTG
This sequence comes from Typopeltis vanoorti, assembly GCF_054136105.1. Taxonomy (NCBI): domain Eukaryota; kingdom Metazoa; phylum Arthropoda; class Arachnida; order Uropygi; family Thelyphonidae; genus Typopeltis; species Typopeltis vanoorti. Next base: position 16,481,035 of record NC_143563.1, read on the forward strand.
CTGTGTTGGAAGTAGTTTGAGGGTCAAATGAATGATCTGAAAGTTCTGATCAAAGTGAAATTGCCGATATATTCTGGTGTTATTGCATCTGTCTTGATGGTTCACATTCATTTTTATTCTGGTCTTCTTTTTGGACTAATTAGGAGATTTTTTTTTTTCACTGTGGCAGCCTTTCTATGTCTTCTGAGCTTTTAATTAGTATCGGCTTTGAGGTGTGCGACTTCCTCAAGAATACTTAGCATCTCTGATCCACAAAAATTGGCATTTTTTTTTCTGTTTTTGCTTTTCTTGCTTGGTATAACATATTCTGGTTGAATGGTGTTAAATATTCAGATAGGAAGATTGGTGTATTGCCTTTCAATGTGTTCAAGTCTTTGGCAACTGATTTTTTCTGTCTGCTGGCTTTTATGAGAATGTCTCTTGTGGACTTGCTTGTAAGGCAAACTATACTGGTGCAGGTCGTGGCAAGCCTTGTTTTTTGCTCTTCCTAGGAATCCAATTTACGGTTTGAATGTCGTTAAGCTGTAGGGGAATATCAATTGCAGGGCCTAATTTTAAAACTACGTCTCTGAGGTTTTCTGTAGGTGCAGTTTCAGGAAGACCGTTTATGACAAGACCATCTTTATGTTGTTGCTGATTTAAATGGGGAATCAAGTTCTTGACGGAGTTGGGATAATGATAATAATAACAATAATTCAAATTAAATTCTTGATTATTTCATGTCCACCTTTAGAAATACGAAGGCTAAACTTAACAGAGCTCCAAGCTATAAATATAAAAATAAACCAACATTTTTTGTAAGATATTGAATTACATTTTATTATATGTAAGCAACTTGCAATATTTAATTTTGTATTATGAAGCATAAGAAAAATTCATTGATGTGGCATAATATTAATCCACAAAGTGGCAAGTTGAAGAATTACTCTGCACATCTCAACAGCCATTAGATTTTGTCGATTTTCATTTCTTTAATGGAAAGAACTGAACTTAATTGTACATCGAGAACAATTGTACAATTATGCTATTTTTCTTTTATCAGTGCTTTTACACATTAACTTAAAGGGAATAATAATTTTAACTGGCAGACTGCAACATGAATGTGTATATGAACATACCCCCAGATAATATCTTAACACCCAGTGAAAAGTTGTATGTTATATTAGTGATTCGAATGATTATGCTGTTTTTCTTTCTTTTTATTTTTTATTTTTTGGTGTATGTGGGAGGAGAGGTCCTTTTATACTATTTTCTTTTTCACAATGGCCAATCACAAGAGAAATCTAAAGAAACCTTTTTTCATTATTTTAAGATTAAACTCTCAAAGTTCAGTAAAAATTACATAATTTTACTTAACAGCAAATGGAATATTTTTCTACAATTTTTCAGGAGAAAACAGTTCTTTTAGACAGATTTACTTTTCTCTTTGAAGGTGCACAATTACAAGACTTACTTACTTAACAGAAATTTGACAGTAACAACAAACTATTTATAATTTTAATGATTTAAGAAATGATGCATTTATTTATTTTCTTAAGGCCAATATAAAGAATATCTAAGTAATTTGCCATCGAAATTTGCTGGTTTCACAGGCATGGAAATAAGCAATTCATCAAGTGAGAAGTGTTGTGTAAATTAAATAATTCTACAAATTTTGGATGACTAGTCTGTTCATTCCAAAGCCATGAGGCTTTGGAGTGAATGGTTTGTTAGTGCACAAATTAATATTTATAAAACAAGTTTTTTAAATATTAATTTGCACACTCTTTCTACTGTTAAAAAAAAATGAACTACCTTGCTGACTTTTTTCCTAATATAATTTACTGATGTAAACAAAGACAACCAAGCCAGCAAATATTAGATCAACTACTTAGCAGAAATTTGACAGCAACAACAAACTATTTATAATTTTAATGATTTAAGAAATGATGCATTTATTTATTTTCTTAAGGCCAATATAAAGAATATCTAAGTAATTTGCCATCGAGAACAATTTGCTGGTTTGACTGGTTGAGAGGGTAACGTCTCCCTTGTTGAACTAACAGCCAAGCCATGGATTGGAATGGATGTTTAGTCAATGTCTTTTGGTGGTACATAATTTTTAACACCTATCAAGAGACTAAATTAGTCATTGTTAGAAATCTAAATAGCAGAGATGGAAATGATTACCAGGCATATTTTATGTTTAGAACAGGGGGTCTAAACAGGAGGTGATCAGCTAGTTCTGGATGAAATAGCTAGAGCTGGATGAAATTGAATACCATATTAAAAAGAAAAGTTTGTAAGAAAGTTTAAAAGAATCAAAAGAATCAGCTTTCAGAGGTGAAATATACAAATATTATTCAAGAAAAAATGAGTTTGGTTTGATTTAATAAGAGGGCATGTGATGAGGTTGTTGACAAGAACAGAAAAATCAGAACTTCATGGTGAACTTGGAAAATTACAGGTAGTCAAGGAAAAGAAGGTTTCAGTATATCGAAAAATATCGATTTGAATACAGCAGCGGGAATGGATGATATGTCAGTTGTGTGCTACAAGAATGTGCAAGTGAGGTGGCAGTTCTTCTGATGAAGTCTCAGCTCTGGCAAGGCTCCAAGGGAGTAGAAAGAGGGGAAGCTATTTCCATAAAGATGGCTCCAAGACAGAAATAGCAAATTACAGACCAATCAGTCTCTCTGGAATGGTAGTAGTGGTTAAAGTATTGGAAAAGTGGGCTAAATGTAAAATACAGGAAATAGTGGGCAGGAATATGATACTCTAAAGGGGACAGCATGGCTTTGTAAAGGGTAGATTTAGATACTATCTGAGTAATTAATTCACATTTTATAATAAAGTGACAGTGAAATTTGATAAAGGAAATGGCTAGACCATAATACTGATGGATTTTGCAAAGCATTTGACAGAATACTGCATAGAAAACTTATTACACAAGTTCGAGCAAATGGCAATGGATATGAGGCTGATGGCATGGATGGGGAGAGAAATGATAGACAATCAGAGGGTGTATGTTGGAGTGGAATCAAGGTGAGTGAGAGTGACCAGTGAAGTGCCCAAGGACACTATACTAGAACCACTCCTCTTGAATTTTTACATTAATCATATAGCAGATTTGAAGGAAGATATTCTGATGAAAAACTAAGGAGAGCAATAGTTCATAAAGGTGATGTAGATATCTTACAGGATAATTTAAATAAATTGGCAAAGGACAATGGTTGTCAATTCAATGTTGTAAAATGTAAGAAAATGCACTTCAGGATGAAAAGATTACACACTTCGTATCATATTGATGGTACCAGCTTACAGGCAATTGATGAGGCTAGGGATCTGGGGGTGATGGTGGATAGAGATTTGAAATTCAAAGAACATATTGCAAGAGTTAGCAAAATAGCTCAGAGGATTACTTGGATGCTGAAGAACACATTAACAAGTAAAGATAGGGAGGTTATTATCCTTCTTTATAAAGCTATGATTTGGCTACATGTTGACTACTGTGTACAGATTTGGTCACCAGCATTTCTAGGGAATCGGGAGGTGGTGGAAAGGATTGAGAGATGAGTAACCTAGCTGGTGACATGTCTGTGGAATGTTCTCAATGAGAAAGAGAGAGAGAGTGTGTGTTTGCAGGGTTTAGTACTGCATGACTTGATTTTCTTACTCATTTTATGCCACAATGGAAAAATGAGAAGTGACAATATTTCACTGTATACTTCTCGACTCCTGCAACATCAATGTCAAGATACATTCTCACCCCACTAGCACTACCTATACGCAACATCAGAATTCAGTTTCTGAACAAGCTCCATAAAACATAATTCAATTATTTTGATAATAAAAATGATCGGACTGAAACCAGAACCGAGTTACTATATATTATTTTGAAATGTCTCTGAAACTAATTCAACTGAAACAAAAACACTCAATGAATTTTTGTAAATATTCCAAATATCAAATTTCAATACATCCATCCAGTTCAAGTCCAGGAATAACTTACAACAAAAAAATTCCCTTTTCTGGTGATTTTTGAAATAGGAAACTAGAAAAGAGATTTTTATGACTGCATTATAATGTAAAAAAGTTTAGTTTTGTTATTAAATCCTGTTGAATGTACCATAGGTAAAAAGTTTGGTTTATTTAGTTAAACCTTATCGTAATTGTCATCACCAAATTCCTGACATATACATCCTCAGGGGTGTGTACAGGATCTTTGTGTTGAACAGATAACATGCTAAATTCCAATATTATCAGATCTTATATTTCTGTCTTCTAAGCCACTTTTTACTGTATCAATCCACCTACATCTTGGACTTCCTCTGCATCTTTTTTTTTTTTCCTGTCAAAGAACATCCATTTAGCTAATCTTTCCTCTCCCATTCTGTTTAAGTAGCCATATCACCTCAGATTAGCTCTATTAACACATTCCTGAATGCTAACAATGGCAAGTTCTTTCCTAATAACCTTGTTTTTAATACTGTCATTAATGCCATCTATTCAGTCTCCGTATTCTTTCTCAGAACTCTCATATCTGTAGTCTCAAGTCTTTGATCAGAATTTTATTTCTAACCCAGCTCATAGAATCATAAGTTAAAATTGGTTTGAATACCATCTTGTTTATAGCTAGTTTAGTGTTTCGACTAATTTCTGTTATTTCATATAAATTTATTCAGTTGACTTCCTACCATACCAGCTCTGCTAATTCTAATGTTTATTTCCTAATTTAATTTGCCATCTTCACTAAAACTTGTGCCTAAATAGCTGAAATGTTTTACTTGTTCTACAGGTTCTTCCTATTTTCATAGTCTTTGTCTTTATAATGTTGATTTTCATACCAAATTCATTCCAGCAGTTGTTCAATTTGGTCAGGTAATCCTGTAGACTTGTCTTGGATTTATTTAGGAGTATAACATCATCTGCATAAAGTAAAGAGATTAGATTAATTTCTCTAATTTTGATATCAAGGTTTAATACTTCTTCCCTTCATAGTGTGATCCACATTAATGATGAATAACAGCAGAGGTTATGTACACCCTTGTTGTACAACTGACTTAACATCAAACCATCTTTCTTCAGTTCTAACTGCTGATTTGCAACTCCAATAGACTATGTATTGCTTGATATAACATCCCATTTACAACATATAATTAAAGCGTTTTGAACAGAATATCTCTTAATATCTTTGTCATATGCCTTTTCCAGATCTATAAAACTAAAATACAGATCTATGTTATATTCCCATGACACCTATTTGTCTTAAATTGAAAATCTGATCCTGACAACCTATGTTTGGCATGAACACAGCTTGTTCTTCTCCAAGCTTCTCCTCCACAAGTTTTCTTAGCTGTTGCTCAAGAATACTTGCATAAATATTACCAGGAATGCTCAGTAGAAAAATTCCTCTGAAATTTTTACATTCAGCTTTATTCCCTTTTTTATATATATATATGGATACTACGAGTACTCTACTCCAATCATTTGGAATTCAACCCTGTGACCAGGCCTTCTGAATTATGAAATGCAGCCACTGTCACTTTTCTACCTCCATATTTTAGCATTTCTGGTTGAATATCATCCACTCTAGCTGCCTTTCCACATTTCAGATTTCTGATAGCTTTTTCTACTTCAAGTACAGATATATATATATTCCAGATGGAATTCCTGTTGAGTGTTTTCTATCACCTTGCTGTAATTTTCATTTAGCAATCTTTTAAAAATGCTTTCATTTAGCAATCTTTCAAAGCAATTATTCCATATATCAAGAATATCTTTATCTTCAGTTTTCATGTCCCCTTTATCATCTCTAATTCCTTTTAAAGTACTCTTTCTACCATTTCTAAGCTTTTTCAATAGCTTTCAGAATATTTTACCATGATAATTACTTTCTATGTTCTTACCAAAGTCTTCCCTTGTCTCTTTGGATGGGGAGAGTCCCTGATTAGAGGTCACGATGAATTAATGCAGCTTGCACAACACTACTCTGCTGTATCCCACACAGGCAAGTATCTTTTGGCTGTAGATCTAGATCTATGTTCATTCATTGGACTAGTTTGCAGTTCTGAGAGATGAAAAACCTGAGTTTCCAGGAGAAAAAACCCTTTACCTTCATATGAAACTAGCAAACTCAGTATTTGAATCGAAAAGTCCTCATGAAGATTCTGCACATCAGAGGAACCTTCTGGATTCGAATCCAGGTCTTTTCAACCAAAGGGCTCACCTTTACTAACTGAGCTATGGAGACTCCAGATATATGTACACTATGATAATTCTCTCCTATTCTTAAAAATTAATCTTTACTTCCACTATAATTAAGCAAATTGAGTCTTTTTACTTCCACATACAAAACAGAAACAGTTTAATAATTCTAAGATACATAAATAAAAAGATATAGACAACATTCAGAAATAAACTTCAACAACAGAAAATTATCTTATGATTTAAGAAGATAAATAAATCATATCTGCATCCAAAATTATTATTAATATAGGTACTCCATGGAGTCAAAGATTCACTGCGGGAGACCCACTTTATCCATAAACACAATACCTATCACACATCTCCTTAAACCTATTTACTGTTGGAACACTCACAACCACCTCTGACAATCCATTCTGCTCATATACCACTCTCTGAGTAAAGAACCTAGTCCACACACCCTTACTAACCACACTCTTAGACAACTTTCAAGTGAGATCCCTTGTTTTCCCCTTTACTTCCATGTATTAAAAAATTTTTTCTGTGTCAATCTTGTTGAATCCCTTTAGTAACGTAGTTTCCATCATATCCCCTCTCCTACACCTGTCAGCTAAACTCTGCAACCCACACACCCTCAATCTATCTTCATAGGGAAGATTCTACAAACTTGTCACCAGCTAGTTCACTAGTCTCTGAATACTCTCCACCAGCTCTCAGTCCCTAGAAATGCAGATGACCAAATCTGTGCACAGTGGTCAACACGTAGCCACATCATTGCTTTATGAAGGGTGATAATAACTTTCCTATCTTTACTTGTCAATGTGTACTTCAGCATCTAAGTAATCCTCTGAGCTATTTTGCTAACTCTTGCAATATGTTCTCTGAATTTCAAATCTCTATCCGCCATCACCCCCAGATCCCTAGCCTCATCAATTGCCTTAATTTTGGTTTCAGTCCGATCATTTTTATTATCAAAATAATTGAATTATGTTTTATGGAGCTTGTTCAGAAACTGAATTCTGATGTTGCAGGAGTCGAGAAGTATAGTGAAATATTGTCATTTCTCATTTTTCCATTGTGGCATAAAATGAGTATGCAGCTAAACTCTGCAAACACACACACACACACACACACACACACACACACACACACACACACACACACACACACACACACACACTCTCTCTCTCTCTCTCTCTCTCTCATTGAGAAAATTCCACAGACATGTCACCAGCTAGGTTACTCATCTCTCAATCCTTTCCACCACCTCCCGATTCCCTAGAAATGCTGGTGACCAAATCTGTACACAGTAGTCAACATGTAGCCAAATCATAGCTTTATAAAGAAGGATAATAACCTCCCTATCTTTACTTGTTAATGTGTTCTTCAGCATCCAAGTAATCCTCTGAGCTATTTTGCTAACTCTTGCAATATGTTCTCTGAATTTCAAACCTCTATCCACCATCACCCCCAGATCCCTAGCCTCATCAACTGCCTGTAAGCTGGTACCATCAATATGATATGAAGTGTGTAATCTTTTCATCCTGAAGTGCATTATCTTACATTTTACAACATTGAATTGACAACCACTGTCCTTCATATTTACGAATTTAGGGATACAAAACACGTGTTGAAATGATTATTTTACTTATTATTAATAAAATAACAATTGACAAAATAAGGAATGAACGTTTCGACCCCTGTATTGAGGTCATCATCAGAAAAATACATGTGTATATGAAAACAAGCTATATGCTCTTGTACTCTACAAAAGTAAATTGAATCTATGCTCTTAATTGATCTTTTACTTAGCCTGACCTCTAGTGGTAAAAAAAATAAAATACAATAAACCCTGCTTAAGTCCTCCTGTACTAAGATTTTCTTCTTTGAGCATTTCACAGAAATGCTCAAACACAATCCTAACCTGAACAAAAATGACGGTCTAACCATCCCAAGAATGTGGAGGACCCATTTGCAACCATTATAGCAACCAGAACAAGCCAAAGAAAAGAAAAATCTCAATACAAGAAGACTTGGTGAAGTATTTTTTTTTTTTTTTTTTTTTTAACATTCAATAGCAACCTGTACTGTACAAGACCAGAAGAAAATTCTTAGTATAGCAACCTGAACTATACAAGTCCAGGAGAAAATCTTAGTACGGGAGGACTTCAGCAGGGTTTATTGTAGTTTTTTATTTTTTTTTACCACTAGAGGTCAGGATAAGTAAAAGATCAATTAACAGCGTAGATTCAATTTACCTTTGTAGAGCGCAAGAGCATGTGGCTTGTTTTCATATACACATATCTTTCTGATGATAACTTCAATACATAGTATTCTCATGTTATTTTTCAATGAACTGAGTACTTCCAGTTCATCTACCTCAATTGTCACATCAGTCTGCAAAGTCACCACTATGGATGATTATATCCTTTCAAAGTGATCACTTAATAATTGAAATATTTCTTCTGCTTCTATCACTTTCCTACAATCAGCACTGAGTAAAGTTATCTTTCCATAATGATTCTTTCCCTTACTTGCTACATTAGACTGGTTAAAAGGTCGGAATATTCCCTGGTTACAGTTTTATCATTTTCAAGATAATTAATAAACAAAATGCCTTTAGCATCTCAAAACACTGATGCCATGACTTTTTTTTTGCTAATGGAACTGACTTTGTCTTCTTTTGTGCTGAACAACAATCAGCTTCTGTCCACTATTTTTACTGCTATTTGGATTCTAGGTGGGTAATGATGAATCCAAGTCTCATTTCTAGTAATAAATTGATGCACAAAATAAGATTTATTCACAAAAGCAGATCAAAAACGAGTGTGTTTTTGATCTGCTGTGAGCAAGAGCAGCACCCATCTTGTGCAAAGCTTTTTCATTTGCAATTCTTCAGGCAAAATATATCCTACATGCTCTTTTGAAATGCCTATAGTCTCAGCAATTTCACGCACTCTGACTCGCCGATATCGTGCACTTGATCAATGATTTCTGTTGTTACACTTTTTAGACGTCCTTCATGTGGATTATCTTCAAGGTCACGTTTAAACTCGGCAGCCCATTTCTTAATTGTCGAAAATGAAGGAGAAGAGTGCCCATAAACTTTTATGAACTTCGAATGAATTTCTTTTGGCGTTAATTAAACCTTCTTTTACAAAGAATTCTATAACCACACGATACTCAATTTTATCCAATTTAAGGGATACAGACAACACTTTTGCTTCAGACAGCTATATAAAACAAATTACAGTAATACGATGACTTACGTGAATCTAGAGTTATGCGAGTTCTTATATGTACGTATTCCTGTCCCACTTCATGCCTCACCACTAGTCGTATCTTTCCGGCGCTGGCAGCATTTGCCAGTGTCGCACATGCTGTGAACAAGCACTGATGTGTTTCGCACAGTGTCCATTCATACATGATTTTTATAGTCTACAAACCTTGCGAAAAATTGTTTAATGTTATGTTCTTGATAAAAATTTTATCACATAAGAAATAATAATGTTCCAAAAGAAGCAAGTCTGATTCTTCTACAGCTAGCAAGAAAAGAAAAACATTGACTTTGGAAACAAAACACAACATTATTAAGGATTTTGAAGGTGGAATGAAAATTTGTGAGCTAGCAAAGAAGTTCGATCTACAGGAATCCACAGTAAGAATAATCATAAAAGACAAAGAAAGAATTTTGCTGCTGTGAAAAATGCCCAATTATTGAATTCAAGCATAATTCGTAAACGTCATGGGATTATTGGTGAGATGGAAACGATGCTTAAATTATGGTGTGATAATCAAGTGAGAGTAAAAAATTGTCCAGTTGATCAAACAACAATATGTAGCCAAGCCAAGCTGATTTTTGAGAGGCTAAAAGTAGAAGCTGGAGAAGCGGTCAAAGAAGAAAATTTCATGGCCAGTAATGGTTAGTTCAACCGATTTAAAAATCGCTGTAACTGGCACAGCATCGTGGAGAGTGGAGAGGCAGCAAGCACTGATAAAGAGGCTACGTCTGCTTTTCCTGAGACACTCAAGGCTATCATCAAGGAAGGCAGCTATAGCAGTCAAATCATATTTAATGTAGACGAGACCGGCTTGTTCTGAAAAAAGATGCCTAAGAGAACTTTCATCGCACGTGAAGAAAAAAACGTTTCCTGGCTTTAAGGTTTCCAAAGACCGGTTGACAGTAATGCTTGGTGAAATGCAGCTGGTGATTGCAAGTTAAAACCTCTCTTAATTTATTGCTCTGAAAATCCAAGAGCTCTAAAAATAAATCTAAAGCTGGCTTGCCAGTGATTTGGAAGTCAAATTCTAAAGCTTGGGTGACAGCTTCTATTTTTGAAGACTGGTTTGGTCACCACTTCATACTTGAAGTTGAACATTACTGCCAGTTTAAAAAAAAAAATTCCATTTAAAGTTATGCTAATTATTGATAATGCGCCTGGTCACCTCCTGCAACTTTAATTGATTTTGATCCACATGTAAAAGTTGTTTTCCTGCCTCCAAATACAACCAGCTTACTTCAACGGATGGACCAAGAAGTTATCAAAACATTCAAAGCGTACTACACATGCCGTTCATTTGAAAGTCTGAATGAAGCTATGAGGCAAAATGATCAACTGTCTGTTAAAAAGTTTTGGAAACAGTTTAATGTTTTAGATGCTGTAAGGATTATCGGAGATTCTTGAGGTGAAATTTCCCAAAAAACCTTGAATGGTGTCTGAAAAAAACTTTGTCCATCCTTTTTTAAATGCAAAACGGAAATGTTGCCAGAAACTGATCAAGTTGCTGAGGCAATAGAAGAAGTTGTCAACCTTGCAAGGCAATTAGATTTAGAAGTCGACAGTGAAGATGTCAGCAAGCTGTTAGACTCACATAACAAGGAGCTTACAATCGACGAGCTAATAGATATGCGCGAGCAAAGCGCTACTGAAGAGACCGAAATCTCAGATCCAGTTCTGCCAGAAAAGCACGTGACAGTTGCAAAATTCACAGAGGGTCTCAGATTAATTAAGGAAGATTTACAGATTTTGGAGGACATAGATTCTAACGAGGAATGAATTGTAGCCACAAGGCAAGGAATAAAAAAAATCATTGGCTTGCTATGAAGAAATTTTGCATGACAAGAAAAAGACATTATGCCGTCAGACAAATCTATTAGATTTTATGAAACCATTGACATTTAAATAACTTTCTTTTTTTATGTACGAAAAACTACAATTATGATTATATTTCTTAAAAAATATAGGTGTTTTTGTAAACCTTTGGTCCCAATTAACTAATATTTTGTATGTTTGTATATATATAAATTACATGCAAAATTATACCGAGTTACGCGAATTCAACTTGCGCACTTTTTGTTGGTCCCACCTACTGCATAACTTCGGGGGTTTACTATACTTGATAGAATGACTTGCAATTTCACATGGATGCTTATGACAGATGTACCAACTTAGAAAAAAAAAAAAAATCTTGCCAATAGTGTTGCCATCTATGGTCAAGGCTGAGAACTTTTCAGACCACCCTCATAGGTTTTTTTTCCTCCTAAATATTCTTTAGATGCACTTGCTTTTAAATCTTTTCCAACAATCCTTAACAAAATGGTCATCTTATGACAAAACATATCAATGGTTTTTTCCTTACTCATTATCCCTATGAGGAAAACTGGGTTATCTTTCGAAGCAAAAGTTGACCTTAGATGATCATCTTGGAGGTTCCATACATAATGACAAGTCAGAAACCATTTTGATGAGCAATCTGACCCCAAAACTGGCTGCTGTTATCTTTCCTCAGAAACGAATTTCTTTATTGCTCTAACATCACTTTCAATGAAAGACAGTGTGGAGAAGAAAGCTGCTCTGCACTGTTTTGTGAAGTCTGACCTATTTGCTAATATACCCTTTACATTTATCTTTGTTAAACATATAATATCTGTCTCTTTGTATCAGTGTTTGATAAAGAAATGTCTACAGATATTAGAGAATGTACTTGTTTGAAAAGGAAAAGTTGAAAACTATACTACCTTTCCTTAACAACCTTAAAGCACAGCCGTAAACTTGTCATCCATTTTTTGTAGACTATCCTTAAAGCCAAAATAATCTGAAAAATACTCAATCCATTATAATAAAGACCATCTACACGAATATACCAATAAATTTTCCAAATATTTGAGAATCGTCTCTACAACCTTAGAAAATTAAGCAACTAATAATCTTTGAAAAGTGTCAATCATCTGTGACCCTTAGGAAAGGAGAGATATTCAAAAAGACTTTTTGGTTTTGCTTGTAGCTTCTTATGCAAACACTCATTAATAACTGAAAATTTGACTATTTAGACAAAATCACTAACCCTTTTCAGCTTGTTTGAAAAATGCATCTACAGAAATATCACCAGAAAGGAAAGCTTGGTGAAGAACAAGCTGGATTCAGGACAAATAGAGGCTTTCAGTATCAGATTTTCACTTTACGACAAATAGTTGAGAAATCATGGAATATAACAAAGACCTGTATTTAAGTTTTGTAGATCTGAAAAAGGCATATGACAAGGTGCCAAGAGAAAGAAGCTATTCAAAATGCTACAGTTATATGGTGTCAATGGGGCATTATATCAAGCAATACTTAGTCAATACTTGATTTGTGAGTCAGCAGTTAGAATTGAAGGAAGTACAGGAAGATAGTTTGATGTTAACTCTGGTGTCAGATTTAAATCAAATTTCTCAGACAAGGATGTACATTATCCCCCCTGTTATTCATAAACTATATGGATCACATTATGAAGGAAAGTGGTATTAAACTTGATATTAAAATTGGAGATGTTAATTTCAGCTCTTTATTTTATGAAGATGATGTCATACTCCTAAATAAATCCAGTACAATTCTGCAAGAGGGGTGCTTAAGGGTCAAAGTTGTATAACTGAGGGAGACCTCCACATAGCCTTTAAAGGAATGCGAAGAACCGACCAGGGGTTCTGACCTAATGTCCAATCCTCACCTTCTCGTGGTGCACCCTGTTGGGTATCTACTTTGATACTGAACGAACGAGGATGGGCTGGCAATTTGGGATTTAGCCGACCAAATTGTATTCTTATTGGTTAAACCAAAATAAAAAATGATGGTACAACATGACAAAATTTCATGCCAGCTGGGACGTCGCCCGGTTAAACAAGGCCCCCGTTGTTTTCGCCAGGGAACCAGGGTGAACAGCGAAAAGTCAGCTACTGGAACAAATCTGAAAACAAACCCCAACTCAACATCACCAGAGTTAAAGATCGGTACTATCAACGTAAGAAGCCTGAATGGCAAAGAAATGAAGCTAGCTGAGGAATTAGATAAGTACCAGATCGACATAATAGGGGTGACTGAAACAAAAAAGACCAAAACTGGTGAGATCTTTCTGAGCAATAAATACAAAATGTTATATTCAGGCAATAACAATCAAGGAAAAGAAGGAGTAGCCATAGTATTCAACACAAAATACGAGGCTAATCTTCTTGAATGGCAGTCAGTCTCAAGTAGAGTAATGTGGGCAAATATGAGAATGGGGAACTGGACAATGAGACTTATTTGTGCCTATGGTCCCACAGAAGGTTCTACTAAGTTAGAAGTGGAGGAATTTTTTGAGGCTTTAGAAAAAGCAACTGACACAATGAAAAAGGAAAAGTTGGTCCTTGTTGGGGATCTAAATAGTAAAGTAGGAAATGATTGTGAGACATACAAAAATATTTTGGGAAAATTTGGAGAAAAGAGCAAAGCTAATAATAATGGCAAATATCTGTTGGATTTCTGCTCAGGACATGGACTGGTTATTACTAACACCATGTTCCAACATAAAAATGTGCACAAATTCACATGGAGAGAAGAGGCTAGGAATAAGAAAAGTCTCATTGACTATGTTATTGTTGATAGTGATGTTTTCTCCCTGGTGCAGGACACCAGAGTGTACAGAGGATTTGAAATTGGAAGTGATCACTATTTAGTCTTGAGCAGGATAAAATTGAATTTCATATTGAAAAGAATAACATGTAAGAAAGTTTTAAAGCGAATAAAAGTTGAGCAGCTCTCAGATGTAAACTGTAGACTAAAATACAGAAATATTATTGAAAAGAAAATGAAAGAGTTTGAGAACAGGAATCAAACCTTGGAGATTCAGTGGCAAACCCTGAAGGAAACATTGATTGATTCTGCCAGAGAGGCATGTGGTGAGGTTGTGTGCAAAGATAAAAAAATCAGAACTCCCTGGTGGACACAGGAAGTTAAAGAGGCAGTGAAGGAAAAGAAGAAAGCATATCAAAAGTTCCTGGCAAATAAGTCAGCTTTTACTCTTACACAATACAGAGACAAATGTAAGAAAGCTAAACAGTGTGTAAAACTAACTAAACAAAAGTCATGGGAGGACTTTGGCAAGAATATAGAAAATAAATATCAAGAAGGTGGCAAAATATTCTGGAGGTTGTTGAAGAAGCTTAGGAATGGAGGAAAGAGTGCTGTAAAAGGAATTAGAGATGATAAAGGTGAAATGAAAACAGGAGAAAAAGATATCCTTGAAGTATGGAGTAATTACTTTGAAAAACTGCTAAATGAAACAAGCAGTGATGACAGCACAGTGATAAAAAACACTGACCAGGCATGCAGTCAGGAATACATATCCATACTTGAAGTAGAAAAAGCCATCAAAGGCTTGAAATGTGGAAAGGCAGCAGGAGTAGATGATATTCGACCAGAAATGCTGAAGTATGGTGGTATAAGAGTCTTACAGTGGCTGCACTGCATAGTTCAGAAAGCCTGGACAGAGGGACGATTTCCCGATGATTGGAGTAGAGCTCTCATAGTACCCATATATAAAAAGGGAAATAAAACTGAATGTGAGAATTACAGAGGTATTTCCCTATTGAATGTTCCTGGCAAGATCTATGCAAGTATACTTGAGAAACGGTTGAGAAGAATTGTGGAAGAAAAGCTTGGTGAAGAACAAGCTGGATTCAGGCCAAATAGAGGCTGTCAGGATCAGATCTTCACTTTACGACAAATAGTCGAGAAAGCATGGGAATATAACAAAGATCTGTATTTAAGTTTTGTCGATTTGGAAAAGGCATATGACAAGGTGCCAAGAGAGAAGCTATTCAATACGCTGCAGTTATATGGTGTCAATGGGGTATTATATCAAGCAATACTTAGTCTTTATTTGAGTTGTGAGTCAGCAGTTAGAATTGAAGGAAGTACAGGAAGATGGTTTAATGTTAAATCTAGTGCGAGACAAGGATGTACATTATCCCCTCTGTTATTCATTATCTATATGGATCACATTATGAAGGAATGTGGTATTAAACCTGATATCAAAATTGGAGATGTTAATGTCAGCTCTTTGCTTTATGCGGATGATGTTATACTTCTAAATAAATCCGCTACAAGTCTGCAAGATTCTCTGACTAAATTGAATAGCTGTTGTAATAGATATGGTATGAAGGTCAGCAATAAAAAGACAAAGACAATGAAAATAGGCAGAATCATTGAAAATGTCAACTGTGTTGTGAATGGAGAACCTGTGGAACAAGTAAAACATTTCAGCTACTTAGGCACAATTTTTACTGAAGATGGTAAACTAAATATAGAAATAGACAACAGAATCAGCAAAGCTGGTATCGTGGGAAGTCAATTGAATAAATTCATATGGAATAAGAAAGAAATTAGTCGGAACACTAAATTAGCTGTATACAAGACTGTGTTCAAACCAATTTTAACTTATGGATCTGAGAGCTGGGTCAGAAGTAAAACACTTGACCAAAGACTAGAGACCGCAGATATGCGAGTCCTGAGAAAGATTAGAGGCGTGAACAGATGGCATCAATGGCAATATCATATTAAAAATGAGGATATTAGGAAAGAACTTGACATTGTCAGCATCCAGGAATGCATTAGCAGAGCTAATCTCAGATGGTATGGTCACTTAAATAGAATGGGAGAGGAAAGATTAGCAAAACAAGTGTTCTCTGCCAGGTTGGCAGGAAAACGACCCAGAGGAAGACCAAGATATAGGTGGATTGATACGGTACAAAGTGCCTTAGACGATAGAAATATAAGATCTGATAATGTTGGAGTCTTGACAAGTAACAGACTGATTTGGAGGAAAATTGTAGATAGGAAGTTAGTAATGATGTAATTTTTTCATGTAGTACTGTCATATCCTGTACACCCCTTGAGGGTACATGGCAGGAATTTGATGATGAGTCTGCAAGATCCCTGACTAAACTGAATAACTGTTGTAATAAATGTGGTATGAAAATCAGCAAGAGCAAGACAAAGACTATGAAAATAGACAGAAACATTGAAAATATCAAGTGCATTGTGAATGGAGAACCTATAGAACAAGTAAAATATTTCAGCTACTTAGACACAATTTTAGTGAAGATGGTAAATTAAATATGGAAATAGACAACAGAATCAATAATGGTAGGAAGTCAACTGAATTTATATGGAATGAGAGAGAGAAATTAGTCAAAACAGTCAACAAATTGAAAACTTTTTAAATGTAATCAAATGAAAGGGGAGAGGGAAATCCAGATTCTTTCATCTTTTCCATCAAAGAAAATTATGTCTTATCTTATTTTCCTTTAATCAACTTGAATATATGTAAATATAAAATATATTTCTATCTATCAACAGGAATATAATATTCATAATGTATGTTCCAAAATTTCATTAAAAAAAAAAATTTCTTTACTGGCCTTAGTTGAATTTTTAAATTAAAAGCTTTCCTTTTGAATTTTTTAAAAAAATTTTTTTAAAGAAATCCTTTCTTTTCTATGTCCTTCCTTCATGGTGCATTAATGGCAACTTAATTTCTTCATAATCAGACTTCTTTCCTAACAAAAGATTCTTTTTACTTTATTTGTTGCCTTTAGCAATCTTGTTTCTTTTTTAGATATTCCAATATTCAAGTTGTTTGCATCTCACGTTTCTGCTCTCATGATTCAAAGGGACCAACAATGAGGCAGAATCTTCATGCATGCTCAGAACATCTAGCATCAAGTAAACATAATGTACAACCATTTTTTTCCTCTTTTTTGCAAATAGTAAATTCTTCATCAGTTCTTACTTTCATTTATTAGAATTGTTAGAATCTCAAAGATATGCACTAAATATGTTAATGTTATTTTTTTCTCATCAAGTTATTTTGTTATTTTTCTCACTAAGCAGTGTTTCTCAACATGGGGCATACGCCCCACAGGGGGGGGACAATTTTGAATATTTTGGGGGGCAATTTGAAAATGTACATGTACATATTTATATTATACTTTTTCAGAACTTGGCTGCCTATTATGCTAAGGGGGGGGCATCAAAATCTTTGAGACATTGAGGTGGTGCACGATCCAAAAAACGTTGAGAAACACTGCACTAAGTAAAGTAATTAAATAATTTCAAATATTAATTCAAATTGTTGTTTCGAACTGAAACTACAATTAGAAAAACAATAGTACAATAGCACAATGGTATTTATCATAACATAACTTTTCTTTGCTAATGAACAAATTATTTTTTTTTAGTATAAATATAATTAAAAAATACACATCAGATTTTTGCAAGAATTCATGCAAAGAAATTTTACGATAAAGATGAATTCCAAGCATGGATTTTTACATGTTAACACATCGGCTTTTTTTCTGTTAGCACTGTTTTCATTAAAAGCAAATACTAATAATGCCTGATGATGGGTTGTACCTTATGTCTAAATAACCCAACTGTAATCATACAAATGTTTCAGTTACTGCTTTTAGAGCAAGTTATTTAATTTAATTAAATACAGTGGTACCTTGGATTGCGAGTAACTTGGCCTGTGAGTGTTTCGCAAGACGAGCAAAAATTTTTAATAAATTTTAACTTGATAAACGAGTGACATTTTGCAATACGAGTACTGTATTACCTATATGCTTTGACTGCCAAGTGTCACGTGATCACAAGCCGCTCGAGATTGTGGGTAACAGTCTCGCATGCGCAGTCTCAGTCGGCATACCTCATTCGTATAGTCAACATTCGTGCTAGCATTGTGACCGTGTGTGTGTGTGTGTGTGTGTGTGTGCGTGTGTAAAGCATTTTTTTATTTTGTGCCCAAATGTAGTGACTGTTCTTTATTAACTGTACTACGACAATGGCGCCAATGAAGAAAAGGGTTGAAAGAAGTGGCATCCATAGTGTTGTGAGGCACGGAGAGGCTGCGAGTTCGGACGCAAAGGCAGCTGTGGCGTTCATTGCCGAGTTTCAGAAGCTCATTGTTTCCGAGTGTTACCTGCCGCAGCAAGTTTTTAATGCAGCAAGTTTTTAATTCCGATGAGACAGATAGCAGTGTTTCCGTTAGTGACAATGAAAGTCATCCTACCCAATACAATTAATTGTATTTACTGTAATATGTAATTGTAATGTAATTAATAAATTCGATTACTTTATGTATTTTGTATTAATCATTTTTATATGAATATTTTTGAGTTTCGGAAAGAATCATCTGAGTTTCTATTATTTCTTATGGGGAAATTCGCTTTGATATACGAGTGCTTTGGATTACAAGCACGTTTCCGGAATGAATTATGCTCGCAAACCAAGGTACCACGGTACACACTAGTTTCTAATATTAATAAATGGAGCAGTTAACATAACATACATGAAACATAGCTAGTAGCATCTCATTTATGTAAATAAATTAAACTGAATATAGTCATTTATTCAGAGTATGCAATTCCATATTTTCTTAATTAACGTAACATTAATGCAACATGGCACCTTGCACTAATGCTAATCAAAGGTACAACCAGAAATATTGCATCTGAATCAATCTCACACACACACACACACACACACACACACACACACACACACACACACACACACACACACACACACACACACACACACAAAATATTAATATTTAAATAAATACCTTATACTCTTCTGGAAACTGTATTCCCCATATTCCTTTTGGATGTCTGTAGAGAACCTAAAATTATAAAGCATTATTTCACTGATGGTAATAAAGGAAATAAAGAAATATAGTTAAACAGCGGCGTATTATATATAGATCCCGCAGGTTCTCTGTGCAATTCCATTTATGTTACAGTATTAATAATAATAATATATATATATATAAATTTTTATACATCTATAGATAATAGATGTATTCATGTTACAATCTGTGACCAAAAGTATAGGACTCATAACATGTATAAAAAAGATTTGTCTCTAATATATTTTTTCACTACTTGTTAGAAAGACATCAAAGAGAATATAGTAAGTAGTAAAAAAAATTTACAAGTGACACAGCACGCTATTACTCTAGTCTCTCGATAAAAACTGCATGAGAAAGAACATACCATATTAAAGTTCAAAGGAAACAGCAAACAGTTATAACTATGAAAGGAACATATTTGCCAGCTTGGTTGGCTAAGTATCCACTCTACTAACAAAAGGTCACAGGTTTGTATCCCATCATCTTTGATGTTTGTAATTGTCTTTAGGTGGAAGATGAATT
Organism: Typopeltis vanoorti; assembly: GCF_054136105.1. Classification (NCBI taxonomy): domain Eukaryota; kingdom Metazoa; phylum Arthropoda; class Arachnida; order Uropygi; family Thelyphonidae; genus Typopeltis; species Typopeltis vanoorti. The sequence goes on from NC_143563.1 coordinate 16,500,730, forward strand.
TCATCAACCATTGTAAGACCACCGCCCACCTTACTCAAGGCCTGAAGTGGTTTCAGAAAGTTTCATGTTTGGTCTTGAGAGAGCAGCATTTTCAGAGTATGTGAAAAAAGACAGCAATGGAAATTATTTTCAAAACTTATACAACTCTGAATCAAAAAATTAGAATAATCAAAGAAAGCCTCTGTGGCTCAGTCAGTATAGATGAAGCCCTTTGGTCGGAAAGACCTGGGTTCGATTTTCACTAAAAGTGAGTTAACTGGTTTCATACAGAGGTGGAGGTTTTTTCCCCATCAGGTTTTTTCATCCCTCAAAACAGGAAAACCAATCTCGTGAATTCACACAGCTACAGTCATAAAATAGACTATGGCAAGGAAGGCAATGGGAAACCACATTGCATCATTATCTCCCCAGTTATCAGCTGCAACCCTCTTAAAGAGATGAAGCCACAGGCTTAGGATTCATAAAAAAAAAATAGGATTCATTTTCACACATAATTTATATTACATAAAAAATATAATATAAATTATAAGAAAACTATTATTTGAAAACATTCACAAAATTAGAATAATTTTTAACGTAGTTCAAAATGTTAGAATATTCCAAATTTTTCCGATTGGTGTGAGGAGAGCATAGAAATAGCATATATTTCAGTAGTTGTGGAACTGACTCGTGCGTGAGGAATTGTTTGCACATGAATTTCAGTTAATCATTTGCTAAACATGGGTCAAACGAGTGACATATCTGAAGCTAAGAAGTTTCGTATGCTCTCTAAACAAACTCAACAGTTTATAGTTAAGGAATTGAAATGTTCTCAAGCAAGAGTAAGTGCAGTATTGAGAGTATTCTAATAACTCCATTTTTCAAAATAATCGCTTCAGTAGTGGTCAAAAGGTAATAACTACATCAAGAGATGAGAGGCGACTGAAGAATAGCGTGAAGTAAAACCACTTCCGAAGTGTAAGGTACTTTCATAGGAGATGGAAAGAACTAGGTATGAATATATAAATCTACAATGTTGAAATAACTTCACAAATTTTTAAATCACATGTGCCTAAGATGAAGCCACTTATGACTTCCAAGCAAAAGGCAGCTAGAGTGCAATGGTGTAAGCCAAGACTGTTGTAGGGTTAAGAGGACTGGAAAAAGGTATTTTTTAGCAATGAAAGTATGTTTTGTGTATCCCATGGTCATCAAGGGATACATGTTTGGGATCTTAAGCAACAAGCATTTGATAAAGAATGTATGAAACGTTTGGTGAAATTTGCAACCTCTGTCATGGTATGGGCTTGTATAACTGCAGAGGGTCCAGGTAGGCTGTATATTGTGTATGAAAGAGTAAATTCCAAATTGTTCTAAGAAATTCTTGAGCACTATGTTACCGGCATCAGAAGATTTATGTAATGTGATTTCCTTTTTCAGCAAGATTCCGCTCCTTGCCACACTTCCAAGACCACTACTAGATGGCTCAAAGAAAGGCAAATCAATGTACTTCCTTGGCCGGCAAACTCATCAGATTTAAACCCCATTGAGAATTTGTGGGGAATTATGAAGAAACATCTTCAAGAAGTTGCCCCAAGAGACAAAAATGAACTTGTTTCTAGTCTGCAGACCATATTGCCCATATGGTCTGCAGACTAGTAAATAATATGCCCAACCATTCACAAATGGTCATAAAAGCTAAGGGGAAATGCAACAAAGTACTAATTATTACATTGTTTCCCTTTGACTGTAATTTTTATGCATTTATTTTCTCATTATTCTAAAATTTTGAACCACGTTAAAAATTATTCTACTTTTGTGAATGTTTTCAAATAACAGTTTTCTTATGTGTTTACATAGTATATAATCTATAAAGTACGTAGATTTAGATTATGCTAATTCATATAATAATTATTTTCTATGCAATAAATCAAATTTACAAATTATAAACACATTTTCTTTGATTATTCTAATTTTTTGATTCTGAAGTGTAGTTTCATTACTTGACCATCCAGCTTAGAATGATACAGATTGTATTGTAATAATATGTCTGTTTAATGTGTTATTTATTATCTTTACTATTCTACACATTTTTTCTATATATTTTCCTTTCTTACTCTATTTCCTCTATCTTACTATTGTTTATCCACCTTCCGTATTTATTAGTCGTATGCCAATGAACACTGGAATATTTGTTAGACTGTGCCATCCAATATATCAATATTCAGCATAAGACTCAATAAAACGTCGGGTAGATCTCTCTCTCTCTCTCACTAGCGTAAATCCCTTCAACAAAGTTTACATAAACAGTCGTGGTTTGTAACTAAACTGCGCTCTTAATGCCTTAGTTGTTTACGGCTCAATTTTATTTGTTTCCCGCTCAAGGCAGATTTTATTTAGGAACAGTGCAGTTGTAAAAATAAAGAATCAGGCAGCACTTTTTTAACAAATAAATAAAACATTTATTTGCATTAATATGAAATATACATGAATCAAACGACAGGGAGATTGCTTTCTCTACCCATCTAAAAAATTCTTTAGCATAAAATTAGAACCCTTTTACTTCAATACCAAATATTCTCTTTAACTCAAACACTTATTAACATTCTAGTTTACTCACAAAAAGGTTAGTTTTTACAAATTAGATATCAACTTCTAACATGACAGTTGACTCTCTTATGGACACTTCTTATTACTATTAAACCAATTCTTAACAGTCCATATACAACATATCTCCTAGATTATGAGAGAAAATATACAAAGGGAAGTAACTTATAGAGGCACTGTATCACGCATTCAGTCAAGAGTCTTTTACTAAAGTCTTTATGGCTTTTCTTTCATCTCGAGTTTTAGACTTCCTTCAGGAGTATCTTGCTACAGGGGGTATCACTTCGGGATATTAGCGGGCTTTCTGGACTGCAATCTGCGGTACTTGAAATGCACATGCAAAGAGTTTCAGCATACAGGCAATTTCTCCTCTGGCTCCTACTTCGGGAACTTCTGCTTCTAATTGCCGCCACTTCTGCTACTAACTGCCACCAACTGGCTCTGGTTCTTTTCGGTAACAGCACTTCACCTTTTGCTCTCTCGGCACCTGGATCTCGGCTCTCCTGCTCTGGGGTCTTGCTTCTCCTTGTTCTCTGCTGCCCTTGCTCTGGTTCGCACTCCACTTATGGTCTGTAGCTCACTTCCACCCTGGTTCCGATAGCCTCTGATTCCTACTTCTGAAGACGCTCTCTTGACAACTGGAAGTTCCTTATGCTCATTTCAGTCCCTTTTTATTTTCTGATCTCAGATCCTTGCACTAAGGGTAGTAAACCCCAAAGAATTCGGCATTTCTCGTTCATCTTCCTTTAAGTTTGAACTGCTCTTTGTTCTCCTCCGTGCATTCTTTTGATCGTATTTTGCAGGGTACGGAACTTGTCTAAAACTAGCGGACCTCTTTGCTATTTCTCTTGTCCTTTTGGGCCACGGAAATTTCTCTAAACCTAGCAGAACTCTTAGATACTAACTTTAAAGGTGTTAGCACAGAGCTCGTAAGCACTTCTCTCATACACAAAACTAGTAAACAACTTTCCTGCACTCTTACACATAATTATATACAAAGTTCCGATGTCAGAGCATTGCCTTTGTTTTCGACGTTAAGACATTAAATACATTTGCTTCCCACAGGGTTAACTACATTAATATTTAACGAAATATACATAGCCAAACAAGGTTATTTTTACAACAATCTCATGGGACTTGATCTCTGTAAAAAAATCTATGTAAAGCGCTTTGGTGTTTTTAAGCTACATCGAGATTTTACAGTATGCTTATATGTACGTACAACAAAGCAATCAATTAAATTAAGGGGATAAAAACACTTATTATTTTACAGCCAGTATGCAAAACTCTGAGATCGAAAACTATGATACAAGAGTTTCATGCCGAAGAACAATCAGCAAATCCAAGCATAAGTAAACACCTAGATAGTACAACACCAAGGCAACTCGAAGCAAAGGTGGAGCAAGCTCCCTCACTAACTTTGATACTTTCTCATAATGTAAAACACAACTCCTAGGAGATGTAATACTGCCTTTCATTATGAGGAGAGGTCACCACCCAGACGGTTTCAACCTTTTTTGAGGTTTCATCAGTGAGTAGGTAGACCTGAATGATATCAAAGTTTAAGTGAAAAGAACTTACATACCTTCACTATACGAATGCCAGAAAGGTGTGCCCCATATATTATATTATAATTAAGATAAAAAGCCAAACAGCTTTTTTTTTCTGGAAAATATTATTTTCATGCATCAAGTAGAAGAAATCTCTGAGAAAGATGTCACATGATCTGCATCTTACCAGGGGACAGTAAAAATAGTGAGGAGTGTTTGTGCTGACCACAAGTGATGAAATTTGTATGAAATCATCAAGAGAGAGATAGACCAATCAGCCAATAATGAAGCCCCACTGTGCAATAGAATACAATAAGAATATGAAAACAATTAACAGGCAAGACATGATTGGAAACTGCTGAATATTTGCATAAAGACTTTACAAAATGTTCTTTTTTTTACCTCTAGTACAAAACAGTTCTTAATTCCCAGAAACTGCACAAAGTAAAAACAGGAAAAAACATAATGCTTGCAGATTTTCAAATAAATCTCATTAAAAAAAATTCAAACCTTCCATTAAAATGAGCTCGGCATCATTTGGTAAACTTCTTGGACTGAGAAGAAGACACTTCTTACCCCAGGTTCTTCCTTTACCAAAAAACAAAACAAACAAACAAACAAAAAAAAACCTAACAGGTACTGTGTCAGGCTCGTTCAAAGACGATGCTTGGGGGTGGGGGGAAGCAAGTGTGACAAATGTATTTTCCAATGTGTATACTCATTTAAAAAAATATACCATGACTAAATTTTGAAATGATTTCAACTGTGCAGAATGTTTAGTGGCATATAAAATTATTGACAAGATTTTCATCACCAATTTCTTGATACGTGTCCTCAAAGAGTGTATAGGCAACTACTATGATAGTACTACATAATTGACTAACATTACTAATCTCCTATCAATTTTTCTCCAAATGAGTCTATTACTTGTCAGCATGAAAATACTGGTGCATCTAACATTTTAGTTTTACAAAGCACTTCTGACTGAATCAAGCTTTCTAGTTCTTGATATTCCTCTTGGTCTGTTTCCTGCAGCCTTGGCATCAAACACCCATTTTGCTAACCTTTCCTCTCTCATTCTGTTTAAGCAACCATACCAAAGATTAGCCCTGCTGACAGACACATCCTTGAAAACTAGTTCCTTCCTAATTTTTTCACTTTTAATATGATTCTGCCATCGATGCCATTTGTTCACTCTCCTAATTTTTCTCAGAACTCTTATATAATCCCTGATCAAGTGATAAATTTCTAACCAAATTATCAGATGCATAACTTAAGAGGTTTGAACACTGTCTTGTATACTGCTACTGTGGTGTTTTGGTTAATCTCTTATCCATAAAAATTTATTCACATTCTTCGTACCATACCTACTTTGCTTAGTCTGTGGCAAATTAAATATTTACATATTTAACTTGCTAACTTTACTAAAAACTGTGCCTAAATAGCTGAAATATTTTACCTCTTCTATAGTTTCTCCATTTAAGATGCAGATAAAGTTTTCTATGTTATTCCCTATTTTCATAGTTTAGTCTTTTCATTGCTGATTTTCATACCAAATTTGTTATAGCTGTTAAACTTAACAAATAGTGTTGACTTGCACTGGATGTGCTCAGTGCAAGTCAACATAAAGCAAAAAGCTAAGTGTGATATCTCCAATTCTCATATCAGGTTTAATGCCACTAACATAATGCAACCCATATAGATGACAAATGGTGGAGATAGTGTAAAATCTTGCACAGAAGGATTTTTGATAAAAATATTCCTTTATTACTATTATTATTAGTATTCTTACGGGCAACTCCAGGGAGTCATTAGACTCATCGAGGGAGGCCCCAAATCATATTCATCACAACTATTTGACATTCATACAGTATCTATCATACCTCACCTTAAACTCATTCGCTGTCACAGCATCCACCACAGACTCAGGGAGTGCATTCCACTCATTCACTACTCTAAAAGTAAAGAACCCAGCTCTAACACCTTAACTAACCACACTTTTGCCCAGTTTCCATGGATGTCCCCTAGTCCTCCCACAACCAGCCCTGTTCTCAAAAATATCTTCTGAATTAATTTTATAGAAACCCTTCAGTAATTTGAATGTCTCAATCATATCTCCCCTGCTCTGCCTATCAACCAATTTTTGCAACCCACAAATCCTCAACCTGTTCTATTGAGGTTCATTCCACAGACCTGCTATCATCTTGGTCACTCGCCTCTGGATCCTCTCCACCTCCTCCCCATCAAGAAGAAACCTAGGTGACCAAATCTGAGCACAGTAGTCTAGATGGGGTCTTATGAAGGCTCGATACAGAGGAACAATAACCTGCTTGTCTCTGCTTGTCAACGTATTCTTCAGCAACCAAGTGATTTGATGAGCTGATTTGGCCACTTTTGCAATGTGTCCCCTAAATTTCAATTCCTTATCCACCAACACTCCTAAATCTCGTGCCTCATCAATTTCCTGGAGCACGGTTCCACCAATGCAGTAAACTGCCGCCAATATTTTCACCCCAAAATGCATAACCTTACATTTTGCCACATTAAATTGACATCCATTCTCCTTAGCCAAGACCTCCAATCTATCCAAATCATCCTGCAAAATTTTGACGTCATCTGCATTCACTATTGCCCTACCCAACTTCGCATCATCCGCAAACAAATGAACTGTTCCTCTCAGATCCTTTCCTATATCATTTATGAACAAATTAAACAGCAGTGGTCCAAGAACAGATCCTTGTGGCACACCACTAGTCACAGGCCGTCTTGTGGACTCTACTCCTGAGTAAACCACTCTCTGATATCTCTCCGTCAACCACCCTCCTATCCATCTCACCAGCCCTATGTCCATTCCCATATGCTGCAATTTACTGATTAGAATTCCATGTGGTATCTGTCAAAGGCCTTAGCAAGGTCCAGTAGAATCACTGTAAACCCATTACCCTTATCCAGTTCAGCCGTCACTGTGTTATAATACGTGAGCAAGTTACTGAGGCATGACCTACCCTTCACAAAACCATGCTGTCCCCGATACAGTATCCCATTTTCTTCTATCCAATCTTGTATTTTCCTCTTGACTATTTTCTCTAAGACCTTGATAATGATTCCTGATTGGCCGGTAATTTTCAACAGCAGCCTTGGAACCACCAGCCGATTTTACTGGAAAACGAAAATCCATACAAAATACTTGTGGTTAATCAGCATTTTTTTATAGTTATGTAATATGGAATTAATTTAAAGTGAATTGTTAAATAATGTAACTGCCAAAATTCTGTAAAGAACAAAGAAAGTTAAGTGAAAATTAAATTGTAACAAAAGGAAGTTCCAGACAAAGAAATATTCCAGACGGATTAACTTATGACCTAAGGCAATCAATATCGCGAAGGTCGAGTATGTATGGGGTTTCCCGCCTTATCGCAATGACGAAAAGAGGTGGTGGGTGCAGACCCGTGAAACACCCAAGGGAAATTCCTCTGTAATTTTCACATTCAGCTTTATTCCTCTTCTTTTTTTTTTAGATGGGTACTATGAAAGCTCTACCCCAATCATATGGAATTCGACCTTCCATTCAGGACTTCTACATTATACAGTAAAAAAGTTTTATAGTCCAAATATGAGCATTTCTAGTCAAATATCATCTACTCCAGCTGCCTTTCTAAGTTTCAAAGTATTGACAGTTTTTTTTTTTTACCATCAGGGCTGTCTAAGGCACTGTCTGCAGAGCCGGATGCAGCACGTGGTGTGGCCTGCCTGTGGGTTTCGATTTTCACAAGCGAAAAAATAAAATAACAATCTGAATCGAATGCTATTAGATATTTTAATTCTATTACTAATCGATAATCTCAATATTGGTAATTTTATTTAGTAGTTTTACATCACTTGTTTTTCTAATATTAGATGTGCCAAAGAAGCGTTCTTACATTGTTTTGTTCCAATGCGCAAGCTCCCGGCGATCACGGGGAACGTGAGCATGCGATTAGTGCACAATTACAGTGTTATTCATTTATTCGGCTGCTGCTCACCAAATTACTACATACGCATTGTGATGGGGCCCTTGGATAATATTTTTTTTTAATGCGGCCCTCTGATTACCTAAGGTTGGATAGCCCTGTCTTTAGTAATGATATGTACTCCTGTTTGCACTGCTCCTGAATGCTTTCTACTGCTGTTTTGATACTTGTTTCGTTTAATAGTAAGTAATTACTTCAGAATTTTAGAATATCCTTATCTTAAGTTTTCATGTCACATTTATTATCTTTGATTGCTTTTAGAATATTTTTTTTTTCATTTCTAAGGTGGCAAAATGTTCCAGAACATTTTGCCACCTTCCTAATATTTACCATATTTTTCCGTCTATAAGACAAACCCTACTTTTTCGAATCCAAAATTAAGAAATCAATATTTTAAACATAAAACAGAACACATTTCATATTTTTTTAAATATTCAAAGTATATTTAGTAATTAGGTAATATTTTTAAGATACATACTAAGGTGCATTTTTAGGGATGCGTTTTCTGGGCTAACTTGGTTCGTGTTCTCATGGCACCATTTTGCCTTTCCTGTGAAATCAATAATGTTCATTTTTCTTGCAAATCCTTTTGCCTCATATTGAATAAGCTTGGTTGACACACATATCCCACTCTGGTGCTGCTCCATAATCCAAATCTTAAGCCTCTGCTCCAAGTTTGGCCATTTTTCTGGTTTTCCTTTTAAGGCCCTGTTCTTTTTTGGCATCTTGCCTGTTTTCTCCACTGTCTAATCATACACTGAGTGGGAGGAGGTCCGAACTCTCTCTCTGAAGTTTTATTTCCATGTTCTTTTGCGTAATTGATGACTTTTAACTTGAATTTCGAAGAATATAACAATCGTTTTTTTATTTTCGGACATTTTTAAGAGCAAGTGCTCAAAATATTGTTAATGCATTAACTTACCCCACCGAGTTGCAGACATATGAATGCTTTCAGAGTTCCGACTGGTTTATTCAGGATCAGCCATTAATGACATCAATCGACAGAGTTAACAAAGGCTGGTGATTGGCGGAAGCTTATTCAAGGAGATAAGGTACCGGCAGTTTTGCCATGGCAACTGCGGGTCTCTCAATCAGTTACCCCGTGTATAAGACGACCCCCCCAATTTTTGGTCTAAAAATTTTAGAAAAAAGTGTACTCTTATACACGGAAAAATACAGTATCTTCTATATTCTCAAGTTTCAAATTAAGTGTGTGTGTGTTCTCTTAGAAATACTTTATCATTTTTATCTTTTTGTCTAAATTTACAAATTCCATTCATTCTCTTAATATTCAAATCATGCTTACAAGAACTCAGTGTTTGAAATTATCTAGAAATCAGTCTTAAGATACATAATTTTATTTAAATTCTTCTAAGAATATATATTATACACATAACATATTTAAGTATTTCATCTAACTATATGCCTTGTTCCCAGAATTCATAGTACACTTGTCACTCCAAAATCTATACTTTGCTGGATTATTAATAGTACTCATTATTACATTAAAGCTCCATCAAATTTCAGTAGCATAAAGAAATCATGTATTATCCATTTATTACAAGTTCTTTACAAAGGCTTCTTTTTCATTAATAATATAAAAATTTTTCTCTAAAACATCTCTCAACTATCAAATATTTTGTTCTTACCTTTCTGAATTCATCTTTCAGTGTAGGACTAACTTCACTTTCTTCTAGATTTGTAAATTCATCTAAAGTATCTACAGATTTCTTTCTTTTGCTAAATGTTGAATTTTCAACCTTAGGCTGAAATCTGAGCGTAGGAGGTTTGACAGCTAGTCTCTGCATGGGTTCTAAAAACAGTGAATTTTTATTCATCTTAAAAAGGAAAAAAGGACAATAAACTGAACAATAAAAAGATAACAAAAAGGATGATGATAATAAACATTAAGATGAATTGTAATAGAATTTGCCCAAACACCACGCCATCTTGCCATAGGTGCTGGGACCTCTCATGTGTGAGACTGATATATATATATAAAAAGGATAACAAAGTTGTAATTATGATTTACTAATTTATTATAAACTACATAAAAATGTAGAACAATGCACATTTTGCTATTATTAAAACAATAATGTACAATACAAGAAAACTTCAATATACCAAGTACAAATATAAAAATGTATGCACTATCATCACCATAATTTTCTGTTAAATACTTGCAAAGGATGTACCGGATATTATGATAGCTTAACAATATTTCCTAACTATATTCCTATTAACATCATTGGTCTATGATTAAATCAATTCTTACATGTGGATGTCTAAATATTAATTTCTAGCTAGCAGCAACCATTTTTAATTCGTAAACTGATTGCTGCATGTGACTTATATTTCTGTTCTTTGATTTGCTTTTTGTTTCTTTACACTGATGGTGTACTGTTGTTTTCAGGACAAAATATCTGCACTTTCTTATCTTTTACTTTTCTTTCTTAATCTTTCCCTCTTTTACCTTTATGGTGTCGAGGGTTTCCATTCCTTATAACCACAACTGTTATACGACGATAATGGTCGTAGTTAGTCATTATTTGCCGGCCTGGTTGGCCGAGTGGTTAGCATATCTGCTCTCCAGCCAAAAGGCTATGAGTTCGAATCCCGCCGTGGGCATGGATGCCTGCGATTGTCTGTGAAAATACTAGTGGTGGTGGTCAGCGGTAGATGGCATTGGTGTAGATGATGAAAGTAGTTGTAGTTGGTGGATTGAATGGTGGAGACGGAGAGTTGTGGAGTAGGTGCCCTCCCTCAATAAGTCTTTGGACTCCTTGGAGGTGCCATATAATAATAATAAAGGTGGTTAGTCCTATGCCTCCTGGTATACCCTATATCTGTAGAGGTGTTGAGTTCTGAAGGCTGGTTTGCTTGCTTGCAGGATGAAAAACTCCAGATAAACTGGGGAGAAAACCCTGCAGTCCACGCCCAAGACCAGCTAACTTGGCTATGTCTGAGTAAGATCCTCATGTCAGTGATGGGAATCGAACCCAGGACACTCCTTTCCCAGGCATATATGGTTGCAAAGCGCATAGCCACTCGGCTAACTGTGCAGATCTTATCTTTCACTACTGTGGTTATTGTGCAATTTTGTTGTTTATATGATTTAGCTTTTCTACATTTTTTTTTAAATTTATATTCTCTAAGAGAACATGCCAAATTACAAGCCAGGGATTTTTATGATTTCTTCTTTTCATAATCTGATTGTTAGAAGTTTTTTCCACTTAGCTATATACTATAAATTAAAGATACCAAGAAATTATATTCTTTGTTTAATCCTTTATCCAAGTATAAGAAAACAAAGTTTGCACCTGAAGTAATTTCAGGGCTGAGTAACTCATATATAGAGGCTAATGATAGCAAGTATCACATACCAAGTGATACTTGGTATCACTTCTGGAAAGCAGACTCAGAAGTGATACCAAGATTGAAGTACTTCAACCTTGATTGAAGACACTAGGTCTGGGTCTGGCTTCCACTGATGAGACCTCAATAAAGGTCGAAACTGGTCTGGATAGTGACCCTTCCAAAAATGCATAATATTATACATGCCCGTAAAGGTATGTGCTTTGTATTACGGGATACTAAGTCCTGAAACTACTTCAGGTGCAAACTTTGTTTTCTTACACTTGGATAAGGGATTAAACCAAGAATACAATTTCTTGGTATCTTTAATTTATATCATAATCTGCTTCTTTAACACTTACATCCACCATGGAGTTTTTATTTTTCTATCCATGAAGACAACTCTTCACTACATGCTGTCATGAGTAGATTGATCAATATATTTTCTGTAAAAGTTAAATACTCAGTCTCCAAAACCTAGCCCTTACTTTCAAACTATTTCATTGTTCTGCCAATAATATTTGTATATTTCAGTCTATAGTTCACATTTTTCTTTTCAATAGAATATTAATTTTTATCCTACTCAACACCAGGTGACAATTCCTATTCTAAATACCATACAAGTTCTTGGATCAGCTTAATGTATTAACAATAACATAATCTATGATTTTTTTTTTTGTTTGTTTGTTTTATTCCATACATGAGCAGTACAAGAAACTACAGCACATCAATACCATGTGGGTGCAGGTTAGGATTGAGAAAGAAGAAATCTATCAACATTTCTCTTGAAGAGTTGAAGGTTGTAGGTGTTGAGAAACACATTATGAGAAGACTGTTCCAGAGGACAGAGGCAGATAGAATATATGAGGAAGAGGAGAAGCAGGTTCAATGCATTTGCAGTTGTATTAAATAGGGATGTTCAGAAGCTGCTGCTTGTTAACAAGCACAACTGAAAGAGGAGGAATGATGGTTGACAGTTCACTGGAGCAGTGCACATGAAAAAAGTACATGTAGAAGAGACACAGCAAAAAGACTGCTCTCCTCTGGATAGCATCAAGAAATTTTAAGGTGTGCCATGTGTGTGAACAGTATTCTAAGGATGGGTGAATCTGTATAGGGTTGCAGCTGGTTAATTAAGTATACAATAGCTCCTCAAGCAGAAAAGATTGCTTAGTTTTTTTTTAGAGGCTGAAGAAGCTATTGGTGTCATAGTTTTATGCCAGGAGAGGCCAAAGATAAATGCCATTCTAAGAAAAGATCTGATGCCATCTGCTGATTTGTGTATCACTAAAGATAAGGGAAAGGTTATGTGTTGTGAGACAAAAGGCAGGAGTGCATTTTAGTAGCATTAAAGGTGACCAGGTCATCCTTTCCGAACTGAAGGAAGGTATGGCGATCAGTATTTAAGACACTGGTTGCGGCCAATCTTGAAAGTTTGGGATGTCTGAAAACTACATGGTTTGCAGAAACAGTATGAAAAATGGAGTTTTACTATGATTGGTAAAGCTGTGGATAGATTAGATCAGTGGTGGTTATGAGCAGGTCATTTATATATAGGTAACAGAACAGATCCCTGAGCACACACCTGTAGTGGCAAAGCTCACCATGACATGCAGCAAAAGACCAGAGAGAAAGCTGGCTATCCAATTGCAGAAGGTGGAAAGTAAACCAAAGGAATTTGGTAAGCAGGCCTCAATGCAAAACACAATCAAAAGCTCTAAAAATGTCAAGGGCAACAGTTAATATTTTTCCAAACTTTTTCATGATATGTTTAGTGTGTGATGAAGTGGGTGATGAAGGGTAAAATATCAGCCATGCATCCAGATTGGCAGAATCAATACTGCTGATTGCTGATTAATTGGTTGTCCTCGACATAGTGGAGAAGGTGACTGTTGATACCTTTCTCCATTATTGTGGCAAGGATTCAGGTGATTGCAATTAGCTAATAGTGTGATGGTAGCCTTCTATCTTCCTTTCTTGGATATATAATTGCATATTGGGATAAGTACCAGCTAAGTATCAAAGATTGAAGAGATGATACTGGTATTAGCTCTGGAACACAATGCTTGAATGCAACTGGAGAGATGCCACTGGGACCAAAAGATTCACTTTTCTATCAATGTAGAAGTTTGAGGAAGAGTGATACTAGGAGATTAGCTTTATCTCTGGGTGCTGTAGCAGTGACAGCATTTGGATGAGAGAATGAGAAGTGGAAGCATAGGTGAGCACAGGTTGTGTCTAATGGCTTTTGCAAGGGACCAGAAGGAACATTTGGACAGGAAGTCAGTTTTCTGTTATTGCTTTTTATGAAGTCCTTTTACATTTATTTCATACTTCAAGCACAGGGTGTGTATGAAGGTGAGGTTCTTGTTGTAAACCATTTGCAGTATACTGAGTTTTTTTCTCCTTCATTTACTTCATACATCTTCTGTTATATCAGAGCTTGAAAAGTGGATGAGAATTTTAGGTAGAATGGGGGAATGAAAACTTTCATACCAGTCTGTGACTAACTGAGTGAAAGTATCTACATGAGAAGACTGGAAGAAATAGTCAAACTATGGGAAAGCATAAGTAGTTCTGAAGGTTCCCATTTGGTACCTTTGTAGTACCAAAGGACAAGGCTGGATGTGGCTGGAGAGATGATATTCTGTGAGAGTGGAAACTTGTATGAGATTGTGATCCGAGTTGCCAAGAGAGGGCGTGACCTCTACAGTGTATCTGGAAAGAGAACTGGTTAAAAAACAGATCAAGGGTATTGGGAAAGTGGAGAGAGTTATGTGCAATTTGGGTAGGTAGATATATGATGTGTGTTAGGTCATTACTTATAGCAAAATCTTTACAACACATCCAGCTTGCTCACTGGTGTTGGAAAAGAAGCCAGATGGAGTTATAGACATCAAGATCACTGAGGAAGATGACTATTTGGATAACTGGATTGCAGAAAGCAGAACTTCATGAATACGAAGAGGTCAGAGTGGTTTTTAGAATTTGGGGAACAGTAATTACAGTAAATGAATGTTACTGAATGGGAGAAGGAAACCTTGAATTAGAGAATACTGGCTCAAGGTTTACACTCCACGATTCATTTTGCCACTCTTGAATTGCAAAGCGCGTAACTTAAACACAGGAGGTGGACTGTAGCTGCAATTTCTGTTTCTTGGTCTGGATGTACACATTATTGATGTTAGAGTTTATACCATGGATGTTTGTAAAGTGGATGCAATTTTTTTTTTTTCTTTTCTAGTTTTTGAGAGAGAGTTCTTTTGATCACAGTGTCACTGTTAGTTTCATTTTGATTCATTACTGGATGAAAGGAAAAGGTAGAGACATGCAGTGAGAGGAGAAACTCTGGAAAATGGCATCAATACATAGAGCACAACTAGTCTCCTAGCAATAATGTGGCCTTGACAGTGTATCACATGCCACTACTCAAACTCACTCCCCTCCCAAGACATGATCTGGCAGAGTAAGTAGCAACGGGATCATGTACCAGCTGCGAGGATGAGTCCTGACTCATCTGACAAATTCAGGCCTATTTGTTATCTGACAGCCGGCCTGCAGTTCTGCTGTTTTTACTGATTTATCTGTAATAGAGGGAGTGCAAGTTCTGAGAGAGTTGAATAGAGGTCTGAAGCTATCACTAAGAATGCCCACAGAAAAGAGAGTGAAAAAACAGAAACCAGAACTTCTACTCTGCAGGCCAAACATAGGATCTGTACCGCTTCAAGTCTCCAATGAGAAAGAAGGCAGTGTTTCAATGAATGATGAAGATCATCTAGGTTGGTATTTCCTTCAAGTAGAAAGATGTTCTATGTAGCAGATCCCTCTGTGTGAATTTTAAATATATTTTTAAAGCATAACAAGTTAATAACTACTAGTCCATGTCCTATGTGCAGAAATCTAGCAGGCATTTGCCATTATTATTATTAGCTTTGCCCTTTCTTCCAAATTTTTCCAAAACATGTCCATGTTTGAGATTCATTTCTTACTCTGCTGCTTAGGTCCTCCAACAAAGGCTTTCATATGTCAGCTGCCTTTCCAAACGACTCAAACTTTCTCTAATTTTCCTGCATTATTAGAGTCTCATTGTGCAAATTTCCATTTTGAGTTGCCCATTTCATTTTCACATTTATCACTGAAGACTATAGCTACTTCTTTTCTCAGATTTCTAGTGTTTGAGTAAATCTTACAATTATTTACAAAAACCTCACTTGTTTTTGCCTTAGTCTCAATAACATCAAATATGTCAATATGCTATTTCTGTAATTCTTCTAGCAGTTCTGCCTGTTTTCTCGTCGATGCTTACATTCATGGTACTTATATTTGGTTCTATTGAGGCTGTTCCAGCAGCTGAGCTTTCGCTGTTCATCCTGGTTTCCTGATGAAAGCAAAGCCTCGTATAATTATGAAATGCTCTAGTAGGCATGTGTTGTATATAATCAGTATACAGTTTCAGCCAAACAGAACTCATAGTAAGATAAATCACAAACCACAGCCCATTCTGTCTAGTCAGGACCAGCTCCATATGTAGCAGGGTCCTATGCAAGATATAAATGTAATGTAGGGAACCCAAATTTCATGGAGGAAAAAAAAAAAACCTAGAAATCTTGTGGACCAAAAAATCATGTACTCTCTTCTCAGTGTGCATACATTCACATCACATTTGGATAGATGCAAAAATTTATAGATGCAAAAATATATTTATTAAAGTTGAAACTTGCAAGAATTAAGTAAACAGTTTTACTTAGTCTTATTCATTTATTGTCCTGAAAATTTTAAATTGTAGTTATTTCATTTTCAATCAATATAACTGCAAGCGACAACAAATATTCTTAACAAATACAAAACCATAAATATTTTTTCACAATACAGCTTGAACAATGCAGAAACCTGTATTCCATCAGTAAATCATTTACAGCTTTCAGCACATATAAACCATGCATAACATGCATATAGCAGCACTGAATGTTTGAAATATTCCCCTTTTTCCTACATGCACACCCGAAGTCTGTGAAGCCACATATCGATGGCAGCGCGTAATATCTTGCCTTGTGTGCAGGGGAGCAGAGTCCTGTTGGAGGGTCTACTACCTACTGTGAAACAAGGTTTTGTTCAGGTGCCATACCACAGGTTCTAACATGGTGTCTTGATATGCTTTGGTGGTGGTTTTGACACTTTTCTTGCAGAAATGCAACTTGGATACCCTCAATACACCATCCCCCTTCCACAAAACCATCACTGACACGGGGTGATGACCTCTCTCAATCCTAGGTACTATGGCATATGCTGTGCAATCATCCTAAGCACATACCCAATCATTTTGGCTGTTACACAACTCTTCAATAGTCTTCTCATCTGTGAAGAGGATATCTGTCTGCTGTTCTGATACTGCCAGAGAAGTGCCTCTGATTATTCACCCTCTGTCGCATAAGTTCTAGTGTGTTAGAAAGTGACCAGCAGAAAAAGACTACAGGCTCTCACCCCAGGTCATCAGTTAGTACACGTGACATCATTCACTGCAAAAAGTATCTCTTGTGACATCACTTTCTGTGTTCTCACAGGATTAGTGGAAGCATGCTTTCACAGCCCTCATAATGCAGCGTGGTTGACCTGTTCTTTGGTGGTCAGATATATATCTTCAGTATTATTATAACGATTAATAGTCTGATACACAAACATCCTACTGATCCCAAGTGTTTTTAGCATGTTGAAAATAACAGGTGGCTATATTCCAACCTTGTAAAGTGCTATTACAGCTACAAAGTTCTCATAACTCCCCACTGTATGCTGACCCATACAGCTAAACAACTCTCTCTACTGATAAACACATAAGTGTTGGCTGCACAGAGTTGTGAAGAAGTTGTAACAGTATTTATGGCAAGACTGTGTACATATAAAGCAATGGTTGTTTGGACAAAAGTCTGCTGATTGCAGTCTGAAAGCGCTTGTTATATCTTCATTGTTACATTCAAATCTGACAACCGTAACCAGCACTGCACAAATCTCCCAATTCAAAAATGCCTATATGTTTGCTTTGTAAAAAAATTATGTAATTTAATACAACATAATTCATGAATTTTTCATATTTATGTTCTGTACCATGTTTGAGGCCGCTCTAAGCACAAGGCACTGCATGACTGCACACATCACACACTGTGTGTGCGTGAATGCATTTGTAGAGTAGATATTTAAACTGAGCACAACACAGGAGGGTGAGATCTGGGTCTTATCTTCAGTTAGTCATTTACATTTCTTCTAGGGTATAGGAAGGTTTCTCCCGGATATATAACTTTGACCTGCACGCAACAATTATTCTGCTCTTGATTCCTGCCCACTCATGGAATTGATGTAGGCTTTTCTGTCTTTCATATGTGGGAGTAATAAAAGCAATTCTCTTAAGAGAATTTGCTAAAACTATTATTTCAGAAAATATAGTATAAACAGACAAATTCCAACTCTTAAGAGTTGCTAGGCTGATTGGTAGAGCATCTACTACTAATGGCTCACAAAATGTTAAGCAAGTTTGAGCATGGTTAGTAGTTGGAAAGGGAAAATCGTTCGATGCTGTTGCCACAATCTCCCTTGATGAGTCCTTGGACTCCCTGTAGGTGTCACAATAATAATAATCTAACCCAAGTTAAATACAAGTTGTGTTGTCTGACAATTTTTTTGTTATTTTCTGCTTTTAACTGTGATAACATGACAGCATATTATTCATTATACTAACAAATTAAACTGTGAAACAAAAAAAGAGGTTGTGTTCATTCTCATTTCAAAGGAAATCTTCATACCCCACCCTCCTCCTCCACCACTGATTATTTATATAGTTAATACGTGCTTTTGAAGCTTTATGCATTCTTTTATACTTCATTTATTTATACCTGATAAATTAAGCAAAGAGCTGTTAGAATGCTAAGAATGTGTTGATTAGAATGCTGAAGTGGTTTCTGATTTGCAGAAATCTTAAGTCTCATCTTAATCTCTCAAACAGAAACCATTTTGTAAACTTAACTGAAAGAGGAAAGTTCAATAACAGCTAACATCTAATACCATTTCATTTGATGAAGAAAAAATAACTTGGAACACTTCTGGGTATGTTATCAGACTTTTACAGATTGAAAGATGCGAGGTCATCACCAAATATGATACTCAAACTTCATACCTTAAACTCTTACTCTTTCTTCACTCAACAGACCATTTTAATCAGCTTTTACCTCTAAACTAAAAATCTGCTGTTCACTTCCTCCTTGTAAAACTTCCAGGAATGGTCTTTTGTTTTCTCTCTCTCTCTCCACTCTATAAAGAATTTCTATATTAATCCAGTATTTATCCTTCACCAACTTATAGAACTCAATTATATCACTGCTCCTTCTCCCAACAAGGTTATACAGATATAGCAGTAAGACAAAGTATAATAGTGATAACCATTAGCTTAACAGATATCAGTCTAGATATGATTTTGCATACCTCAAGCCTTACTGCACACTCTATAACTCAAACCATATTCCAGACTGTATGGTTAAGCAGTTGGCATATCTACTTTCTCAGGCTATGAGTTCAAATCCTACCATGGGTATGGATATTTGTGATTGTCTTCAGGTGCAAGATGAATTTGGTGAATTTCTTTCTTGGTGCAGGACCACTGCCCCACTTATTGTAGACTTGAAGTGGCTTGAAAAAGTTTCATGTTTGGTCTTTAGCAAGGTTTCTGGATTATGTAAAAAATAAATACATAAAACCCAAAAAAATAATTAAAAACTCCTTAACCCACCCCAGCACTAACATACTATAGGTTTACTTTTTACTGGTGAGAATCGCATAAAAATCAATTTTTCATTTTGCAAACTAGGAAACTGTCAGGAGAATACACACACACAATTATGTGAACATAACAGCATCACTAACATGTTACTTAAGTAATTCCAAATGAATAACTAGGCTAATACTGAGCTTCAAATTCATTCGTGTTGCACTCAATATTACTACTTCTGACAAACCATTCCATCCACTCACCATGAGAAAAATATAGTCCTCATGTCAATCATATTCTTACTTAACTTCAAGGAAATCTCCGACTTGTTTTTTTTATTTATTTATTTTAGTTTCAAGATTTTTGTTACTTTTGTTCGTTTCTGATTAAGCCAAGATGGCAGCATTCTTCTAATGTTTCAGCTGTGTATGTGTGTTATTTTTTCCTTCCTGCTACTCTTTTGCCTCTTCCATTTAAGTTTTTAAAAATCATTATACTGCTTGTTAAGGTTTATAGAATGTATCATGTGATTTTTGCTTTTTGATGCAACTGTAGGAGGAGGAAGATGAAAATGTTATTTTGCAGTGCCAGTACCTTGAGGAGACAGGGGATTGCATTTTTTTTTTTTTTTTTTTTTTTTTAAAGGCATGATGAATGAGTTTCCCATGTCAGAGAGAGCTTACATCACTGCACTTAAATTCATAAGTGAATTTAAGTGCAGTGAGCTGTGAAAGATGGCTGACTTCAATTTTATTTATTCGTGTGGGGGTTCTCCTGTTCCTCAACCTTAGGACTGGTTGAGCCTTCCTAATGAGGGACTAAGTACTATATCCTATGACTGTAACCTGTGGGGGCCAGTTTGCCTGCTTTCAGGATGAAAAACCCCAGATAAACTGGGAGAAAACCCTGCTGTCCACACCCAAGACCGGCTAACTTGGCTATGGCTGAGAAAAATCCTTAAGCTCCTCACGTCGTTACTCTGAAGAAAACTGGAATGAGAGTACCACAACTGGGAATGAAATAAAGGTTGTCTAGAAGATTTGAAAGGGTTGACAAGAGAGAGAGAGAGTAGGATGGAATTAGAATTAGGGGGAATGAGAAGACTGCTTGATGGATGTGAAAGTGAGAAGAGAAATGAATGGAAATAACTGAATTTAATGCAGTGAGCTGTGAAAGATGCCTGGCTGGATGTAGAGACTGAATGGAAACTGAGAACAGAGTGCAGTAACTGCAGAATGAAATAAAGGTTGTCTAGAAGATTTGAAAGGGCTGAGAGGAGAGAGAGAGGGATGGAATTAGAATTGGAGTAGTGAGATGAATGTGCAAGTGAAAAAAGAGAAACGAATGGATGGGGGGAAGGAATGAATGAGTAGCGAAGAGTATGTAAGATACTCTGAAAATGTGGGGAATGGCAATTAAAATATTAGACAGGGCTAGTGGAGATTTGCAAGAAGGTGGTACAAAAGTATATATGGAGATTTGATGTCTGAAGATAAGAATAAAAGTGTATTTAAGTGCTTTGCTGGAAAGGACAGTGTGTGTGTGTGTGAGTGAGAGAGAGAGAGAGAGAGAGAGAGAGAGATGAGCAGATGAACACTGCTGATGAATGAGATGATAACCAGGAAGAGAGCTTGGAATATGGATATTTTGGAACTCATCTGAGAGATTAAAGGATTCATAAGGTGAGAGATGAATTTCACTGCCTGGTGTGAGACCACCTCCCTGCTTATTGGAGGCCTGAGGCAGCATTAAAAAGTTCGATGTTTGGTCTCTAGAACAGGACTATGTAAAACATAAATGAAAAATAGAAAAAAATACATATAAAATTGATAAAAATAGGGGGAAAAAATCCCTGATAAATGTACCTGTCCACCCATGGTACAAAATGTTATTATAGGTTTACAAATAACCTTTCATGGGTGGAAGCAACATAATAATAATAATAAAAAGGATGGTTTGCTTCTAAGTAGAAATGAAATATGCAACTTGAGTAATTGCTGTTTAGTGAAGGGATAAATGTGTTGAATTGGAAAAATTAGAGTGACTAACTAATTTTCCAATGAGAGAGGAAATGTTCTGTCAGTATGGAGTTGAACTGCAAAGGGGTGTTGGGTAGCAGCTGCAGAATAGGTTTGGTAGAGAGAAGAAATTACTAAGGCTAGTTCTGATGAACATTTATTTATCGTGGAAATATTTATAGAAAATGCATGCAGTAAATACTAATTGCCTGCACAAGAACAGATGGAGTGAGTTGGTAAGAGATAAGTCATAACTCTAACTGCTCTCTTTTGTATTGTCAAGTATTTTTAGGTAGCCCTGCTTCAGATGTGTAAGCAATGCTCAATGGATGGGCAGATTTATGATGATTTGATGTTAGAGTAATCCCAAAGAAAGAAATCTCATCTTGCCTGGAGATGGCAAAGGTAAGACTGGGAAAAATATGGATCTTTAAAAAAATAAACAAAAACTGTTTTTTAAATGGTGTATAGTGTGAATTCTTTTGTGAATTGTGCTACATTTTTTTCTCAATAACACAAGTGTTCTTTAGTGGTTCTGATTTTGGAGTTTCGTTGTTATATATTGTGTTATTTTTGGGTTACCAAGAAGGCGAGGTCACAGTCGGCAGCATCTGTGGTGGAAGAGAAGATAAGTTTTCTCTATTTAGTATAGTTGAATATAGCATTTATGAATATATATATATATATATATATATGTGTGTGTGTGTGTGTGTGTGTGTGTGTGTGTGTGTGTTTATTTAGCATCTATATATATGTAATACAGTGTTTATATATATTTAGCATTTAGCTTAGTAGTTCCTCGGCAGTAAGGAATGATGGCGCTGCAGCAATCACATCAAATCCTCTGCAGTTTAAGAACTCTATTATACATAACATAATAAAGGACTTAAAGTAACTTAATAAAGGGGTGCTTAACGGTCAAAGCTGTATAACTGAGAAGAGACCTCTGCATAGCCTTTAAAGGAATGTGGAGAACCGACCAGGGTTTCTGACCTAATGTCCAATCCTCACCTTCTCGTGGTGCACCCTGTTGGGCATCTACTTGGATACTAAACGAATGAGGATGGGCTGACAATTTGGGATTTAGTCAACCAAATTGTATTCTTATTGGTTAAACCAAAATAAAAAATGATGGTACACAATGACAAAATTTCATGCTGGCTGGGGCATCGCCCGGTTAAACAAGGCCCCTGTTGTTTTCGTCATGGAACCAGGGTGAACAGCGAAAAGTCAGCTACTGGAACAAATCTGAAAACAAACCCCAACTCAATATCACCACAGTTAAAGATCGGTACTATCAACGTAAGAAGCCTGAATGGCATAGAAATGGAGCTAGCTGAGGAATTAGATAAGTACCAGATCGACATAATAGGGGTGACTGAAACAAAAAAGACCAAAACTGGTGAGATCTTTCTGAACAATAAATACAAAATGTTATATTCAGGAAATGACAATCAAGGAAAAGAAGCAGTAGCCATACACAAAATACGAAGCTAATCTTCCAGAATGACAAGCAGTCTCAAGTAGATTGATGTGGGCAAATATCAGAATGGGGAATTGGACAATGAGACGTATTTGTGTCTATGGTCCCACAGAAGGTTCTACTAAGGTAGAAGTGGAGGAATTTTTTGATGCTTTAGAAAAACCAACTGACACAATGAAAAAGGAAAAGTTGGTCCTTGTTAAGGATCTAAATAGCAGAGTAGGAAATGATTCTCAGACATACAAAAATATTTTGGGAAAATTTGGAGAAAAGAGCAAACCCAATAATAATGGCAAATACCTGTCGGATTTCTGCTCAGGACATGGTTATTACTAACACATGGTTCCAACATAAAAATGTGCACAAATTCACATGGAGAGAAGAGGCTAGGAATAAGAAAAGTCTCATTGACTATGTTATTGTTGATAGTGATGTTTTCTCACTAGTGCAGAACACCAGAGTGTACAAAGGATATGAAATTGGAAGTGATCACTATTTAGTCTTGAGAAGGATAAAATTGAATTTCATATTGAAAAGAATAACAAGTAAGAAAGTTTTAAAGAGAATAAAAGTTGAGCAGCTCTCAGATGTGAACTGTAGACTAAAATACAGAAAGATTATTGAAAAGAAAATGAAAGAGTTTGAGAACAGGAATCAAACCTTGGAGATTCAGTGGCAAACTCTGAAGAAAACATTGATTGATTCTGCCAGAGAGGCAAGTAGTGAGGTTGTCTGCAAGGATAAAAAAAATCAGAATTCCCTGGTGGACACAGGAAGTTAAAGAGGTAGTGAAGGAAAAGAAGAAAGCATATCAAAAGTTCCTGTCAAATAAGTCAACTTGTGCTCTTAGAGAATATAGAGACAAATGCAAGAATGCTAAACACTGTGTAAAACTAGCTAAACAAAAGTCATGGGAGGACTTTGGCAAGAATAGAGAAAATAAATATCAAGAAGGTGGCAAAATATTCTGGAGGTTGTTGAAGAAGCTTAGGAATGGAGGAAAGAGTGCTGTAAAAGGAGTTAGAGATGATAAAGGTGACATGAAAACGAGAGAAAATGATATCTATGAAGTATGGAGTAATTACTTTGAAAAACTGCTAAATGAAACAAGCAGTGATGACAGAACAGCGGTAAAAAACACACACCAGGCATGCAGTCAGGAATACATATCCATACTTGAAGTAGAAAAAGCCATCAAAGGCTTGAAATGTGGAAAGGAAGCAGGAGTAGATGATATTCGACCAGGAATGCTGAAGTATGGTGGTATAAGAGTCTTACAGTGGCTGCACCGCATAGTTCAGAAAGTCTGGACAGAGGGACAAATTCCCGATGATTGGAGTAGAGCTCTCATAGTACCCATATATAAAAAGGGAAATAAAACTGAATGTGAGAATTACAGAGGTATTTCCCTACTGAGTGTTCCTGGCAAGATCTATGCAAGTATACATGAGAAAAGGTTGAGAAGAATTGTGGAAGAAAAGCTTGGTGAAGAACAAGCTGGATTCAGGCCAAATAGAGGCTGTCAGGATCAGATTTTCACTTTACGACAGATAGTTGAGAAAATATGGGCATATAACAAAAGATCTGTATTTAAGTTTTGCCGATTTGGAAAAGGCATATGACAAGGTGCCAAGAAACAAGCTATTCAATACGTTGCAGTTATATGGTGTCAATGGGGCATTATATCAAGCAATACTTAGTCTTTATTTGAGTTGTAAGTCAGCAGTTAGAATTGAAGGAAATACAGGAAGATGGTTTAATGTTAAATCTGGTGTGAGACAAGGATGCATGTTATCCCCTCTGTTATTCATTATCTACATGGATCACATTATGTAGGAAAGCGGTATTAAACATGATATCAAAATTGGAGATGTTAATGTCAGTTCTTTGCTTTATGCAGATGATGTTATACTTCTAAATAAATCCACTACAAGTCTGCAAGATTCTCTAACTAAATTGAATAACTGTTGTAATAGATATGGTATGAAGGTCAGCAATAAAAAGACAAAGACAATGAAAATAGGCAGGATCATTGAAAATGTCAACTGTGTTGTGAATGGAGAACCTGTGGAACAAGTAAAACATTTCAGCTACTTAGGCACGATGTTTACTGATGATGGTAAATTAAATATAGAAATAGACAACAGAATCAGCAAAGCTGGTATGGTGGGAAGTCAATTGAATAAATTCATATGGAATAAGAGAGAAATTAGTTATTATTATTATTATTAAACAAGACCTCATGGAGTCAAAGACTCATCGAGGAGGTCCTTTTATCTCACACACATCTCATCATACCGGGTCTTAAACACATTCAAACTCCCTGCAGACACCACACTCTCAGGCAAGGCATTCCAATCATTCACAACTCTGCACGAAAAAAACCTGCCTCTCACTCCCCTACTCACACCCTCTTTATACAGTTTCCAGGTATGACCTCTGGTTCTCCCCTGATCTCCCACTATTCTCTGTAGAACTTCTCCACCATTGATCCTATAACAACCCCTTACCAACTTGTAGGTCTCTATCATATCTCCCCTCTTCCTTCTCTCCACTAGACTCTGCAAATTACATCTTTTCAATCTTTCCTCATACTCGACATTCCAGAGGTCAGAGACTACCTTAGTCAGTCGCCTTTGGACCCTTTCCAACATCTCTTCATTCTTCTGAAAACCAGGTGACCAAATCTGGGCACAATAGTCCATGTGTGGCCTAATCAAAGCCTTATACAATGGAACAAGAATCTCCCTACTTCTACACGTCAGTGTCCTCCTCATCATTCCCAGAAGTCTTTGTGTTGTCTTCACAATTTTGGCGATGTGTCCCATAAATTTTAGATCCTTATCCACTATCACTCCCAGATCTCTTATTTCCTCTACTTCCAACAATATATTCTCACCAAGCATAAATTCTGCATCCCATCTTTGTTTTCCAAATTTTAAAACCTTACATTTTGCAACATTGAACTCACATCCCCATTTGCTTGCCCAATCACTCAATTTATTCAAGTCTTCTTGCAAGGCCACAATATCTTCACTACTCTTTATGGTTCGTCCCAACTTTGCATCATCTGCAAACAACTGAATATCTCCATCCAAATCTTCGCCAATATCATTAATATACAAGTTAAATAGTAATGGCCCTAAAGATACCTGAGGCACTCCACTAGTGACTTTCCTTTTCCTGGATATTGCACCCCCATACACAACTTGTTGATACCTATCAGATAGCCAGTCTCCAATCCAATGCACTAATCTAATATTCAACCCCATCTGCTCTAGTTTGACTGTCAACTTATCATGAGGTACTCTATCAAAAGCTTTTGCAAAATCCAAGTATATTACTGTGTATCCTTCTCCTCTGTCCAAGGAAGCAGTCACTTTATTGTAATAAGTAAGTAGATTACTAAAACACGACCTTCCTTTAGCAAATCCATGCTGTCCATCAAAGATTATACCATTGTTGTCAACCCAACTCTGGATCCTAGTTCTCACAAGCTTCTCCAACAACTTAACCACAACACCTGACACACAGATAGGCCTATAGTTTGATGCTTGAGTTCGATCACCTCCTTTATGAAGTGGCACAATCTTGCCCTCCTTCCACTCTTTAGGGACGTGACCAAGTGCAAGACTCGTATTAAAAAAATATGTCAAGGCAGGTGTCAACTCTCTGGCACATTCCTTCAGAATATGCGGTGATATATTATCAAGTCCCACAGCCTTATTTACATCTAGTTTACTCAACTCCCCAAACACCTCTTGCTCACTTACAGTCAGTCTCTCCTCCCCATCATCAACTGCTCTTAATCTCTCCATGAAGTCACATTCACAAGATTGAAAGATCTTTATGAACTGCTCATTAAGTATCTCCACCACACATTCTGCAACAGCTGTCTTTATACCATTTCCTCCAATCAATGTCATCCTTCCATAATCATTCTTTCTTTTGCTGGCTACATATCGAAAGAACTCCCTAGGATTCTTTTTAGCTTCATTAGCTAACTGCTGTTCATACCTCTCTTTAGCTACTCTCACCAACCAAGTCACTCTCCTTGCCTGGTCTTTGTAGAACTCATGAAATTGGTTACTTCCACTTCTCTTATGCTGCCTCCACAATGCCCTTTTTCTCTGTATTGCATGCTTAATCTCTTTATTCATCCATCTCACACCTAACTTATTTAACCTTCTCACCCGTGGTATACATTTAGACATTGCATCCACTAAATATTTTTTGAAAATCCCCCAAGCTGCATTGATCTCTTTTCCAGCTAACTCCTCATTCCATGCTACACCTGCAAGCTGTCTCCTGAGCTCTTCATAATCACCCCCCTTGTAGTTCCACATATACCCTTTTTTCACAGGGGTCCTTGCACTGCTGGCAACCACCCAAGTAATCACCTCATGGTCACTTTCACCAATTGGTGGATGATTTGATACTTCATTGATAATTACATCCTCCGATGAGATGACCAAATCCAAGACCCTTAATCCTCTTGTGCCCTCTGTTACATACTGTCTGAGGTAGTTATCCCTCAAAAACTCAAGAAACTCATTTTCTTTACTTCCAGTTGCTATCTCTTCATTCCAGTCTATATTGCCATAATTAAAATCACCCATAATAATCACCCTTTTCTTATTTGCTTGGCTTATTTGACTATACATTTCACTATCACCACCATCCACATTACCAGGTCTATAACAACATCCCGCCAAGTATTTGATTCTATTCACCTCTATCTCACACCATACTGCCTCAAAACCACTGGCCCCATTTCCCTCTTGCATCTCTACCTTGTATGGACATAACTCTTTCTCTATCATCAATAGCACTCCCCCTCCCTTTTTACCCCTTCTATCCTCACGAAACACATCATACCTTTCCATCTCTATTCCTGTCAGGATGTCATCCTCATCTAACCATGTCTCACTTATTCCGACAATCTCTGGGTGTACAGACTCAATTAGTGCAACCATTTCATCCGCCTTGTTTCTTATACTTCTAGCATTGGTATACAAACACAACAACTCATTTCTGGATCTACAGCTAGTTCCACTGATACCACTCACTCGATGTGATCTCTCCATGCTGGACTGGGGCCATTTCCCTTTCTGCTTCTTCATTTTAGAACCCTTTGCAATTCCATCTGTTTCCTTTTGATCCCTGATCATCCCATTACTTTCCTGCCTACACATTCTCTCACCTCCTCTTGGAGCATCCACCTTTCTCATGCTGTGTATCCCTGTCCACCCTGAGCCTCGCCATTTCCCTGCTCCTCTTGCACACCCATTCTCTCATTTTCTATACTCATACCACTCACTTTCACATTCATTTCCACTCCTTCAATCTCTCCTGTTCTTCCACATCACTCCCCTCTCGATCTGATTCATTCTCTCTATTCACTTCTCTACCTTCCAGCAGCAGTCTCTCCAAGCGACTCACACCATAACCACTCAAATGCAGTCCATCGCTCCCATACAGCTCACTTCGTCCCTCAAACTCATTCCACACATTAACAAACTGTACTCCCATCTCCTCACACATTTCAGCCAGAATATCATTCATAATCCTTGCTCTCCGCCTCATTTCACCACAATCATACCTAGGCAACACACTGACCACCCTTCCTGTCACACTATTCTCCTTTATCTTTCCAAGCAATCTCCTGACATTCATTTTGACATGCTCTTTGTTCTCTCTCAAATCATTCGTACCAATTAATACAATTAACTCTTCTGCTCGTTCCCGCCTCATATTCAAAGCCTCAATCACTCTACTCATTTTACCGCCTGGAAAACATACCTTGTGCATTTTATCCTCTAGCACACCTTTAATAATGGAGTCGCCATACAACGCCACTCGCTCATCTTTTGTTATCTCTTTCATGCCATCATGATTTATTTTAATAGTTTTGACCTGAATTCTCTTAATTTCATTCCGCATCCATTTCATTTCTTGCTTCATCCAATCCAATTCACCTTCTGAACCTCGCGACACATTCACTCTATCATTAAATCTTTCTAACTTTCTAACTCTCGACCCCCTCTTCTCACTTTCCCTCTCATTCATCCTTCTTTGTTTCCGTACTTTCGGTCCAACATACGTCCAACTTTCACTATCATTCTTCTCACTTTCACTCTCACATATCTTTCTTTGTTTCCGTACTTTCGGCCTAACATGCGTCCAACTTTCGCTATCATTCTTCTCACTTTTACTGTCATTCATCTTTCTTTGGTTCAATACTTTCGTTCCAACATGCGTCCAACTTTCGCCATCAGTCATTCTTTTTTCGCTATCATTCATTCTTTCGATTTTTTTTACTTGCGATTTCTGCACCACGCCATTTCTACTTTCATTCGTTCTCTCAATTTCGTTACTTTCCGCCTCACTTTCGTCCCTTTTAACATCCGTTACGGTTGTCAAATCGCTCTTTTTCTTTTTTCCTGATTTTTTAACATTTTTCGCCTGTCTTTCTCGCCATCCTCCTCTTTCAAACGTGCACTCACGACACAATCGGTACTAGCACTTTCTGTCATCAACTTCATATTCGCATTCATCAATTCCTCGTTCAGGTCACATTTCGCACACACCCTTCTTCCATCCGCACTAAACATCCACAAATCATTTATGTAGTCGAAGGAATACATATAACAGACCTCACACTTAACGAACCAACTGAAATCCAAATTAAAATCATGGAATGACAATGCCGCCGCCATTTTTTTTTTCTCTGCAGGTTACTAGGTCTAATATTAACGTTTTCGTATTTAGTTTAAGCAAGAAAAAAAAACCCACACTAATAATATCGGTAGCGTACAACGTTTACAGCCGCTCTTACTTAAACAATTACGCATATATACTTAATTATTCCTAGTAAAACTTATCTGAATCAGGAGCTCTTCAAAACACGTTCGTAGCGCTTGACCCACTAGCGCCCCCTCTGGAGCACTAAATTAGTGCTCCAGAGGTGCCCCAGTTGGATTAGTGCCCCTGTTGGAACATTAGTGCCCCAGTTGGAACACTAAATTAGCTCTATACAAGACAGTGTTCAAACCAGTTTTAACTTATGGGTCTAAGAGTTGGATCAGAAGTAAAACACTTGACCAAAGACTAGAGGCGACAGATATGAGAGTCCTGAGAAAGATTATAGGTGTGAACAGATGGCATCAATGGCAAAATCATATTAAATACAAGGATATTAGGAAAGAACTTGACATTGTCAACATACAGGAATGTGTTAGCAGAGCTAATCTCAGGTGGTATGGTCACTTAAACAGAATGGGTGAAGAAAGATTAGCAAAACAAGTGTTCTCTGCAGGGTTGGCAGTAAAATGACCCAGAGGAAGTCCAAGATATAGGTGGATTGATACAGTACAAAGTGCCTTAGATGATAGAAATATAAGATCTGATAATGTTGGAGTCTCGACAAGTAACAGACTGATTTGGAGGAAAATTGTAGATAGGAAGTTAGTAATGATGTAATTTTTTTTCATGTAGTACTATCATATCCTGTACGCCCCTTGAGGGTACATGGCAGGAATTTGATGATGATGATAAAGGACTTTGTGGCATGTAGTGCTTGCAGCATGTATGCGTCCCAGGAGTTGGATATGTGGTGGGTGAGAGAAGGGGGAGTGCATATATGTGCAAAATGTAGGCAATGGGAGGAATTCAATGAATTAGATATTTCGATAACTGACCTAGTTGGGTCAGGGACGGGAAATGAATGTCGGGAGATGAGCAGCGTGATAGGAGAGAATGACAAGTGAAATATGAATAAGAAAATAAGTCGGGAGTCTGGAAGGCTTGAATGACTGAAGTTTTCAGAGATGGTCTTGATTGAGAGAATGAATGGCAAGTAATAAGAGTGACTAACTTGCAGAGAGGGATAGATGAACTGAAAGAGGAGGTGCAATGTCGTGTGAACGAGATGAGAAGTATGAAAGATGAGATTAGGAGAATGGAAGAGATGAATGCAAGGCGAATCAGAGTAGGAGTGAGAGAGAGTTTTGGGAATGATAGAAGAGGAGAGAATGGAAACAGTCAGAGAGAGGAGGCAAGGGAGTGTTGGAACCAGCGATAGAGTGATGCAAGGACAGCAGATAAGTAGGGCAACACAGAGAGAAAGGGTTAGAGGAGACAGAGTGAGGGATGCAGGTGAGCAATCAAGGAACAGAGTGGTAAGAGGTGTGATGTATCGAGATTCGATCATCCGTGGTGTGCAAGATAGGATGTCAGAGGAGTGTTTGCCTGGAAGGACGATAGAAAGTGTGGCTATGGCAATTAAGAGGGGGGTGAAAGGATGGATGAAATGATTGTGATGGTAGGCACGAATGACTTGAGAGGCAATGTAAATTGGACAGCAAGAGATCTGAGATTCTTGCATGAGGTTGTGCAAAAGAAAACACACAGAGAAAAGATTGTGTGTTGCCCGTTTATGATAGTAACAAGCTGAGCAGAAGAGCTAAAATACTGAATAACATAATACCCAGAATGTGTCAGAAGAGAGGATTGGACTATGTGGATGCTTGAAGCACATTTGAGGACAGAAGAGAACTGCATGTGAGAGACCGCTTGCATTGGAATGAGGAAGGACGAAGACATCTGGAGAGATGCTGTTTTCTGAATGAGTCAGTGTGTCAATGCAGGGAAACTAGAATTCCCAGGGTGCATGGTAGCAGGGAATCTTGTGGGAATGGGTGCTTGGGAGAAGAGGGACGACATCAGGTAACACTGAGTCCAGTGGGGCAGAGAGAGGATAATTATAGGTATAGAAGCAGTGACATTTTCATGCTTTATAATATTGCCAGGCGTATCCAAAATAAAGGAGATGAACTGGTGCCACTGATAGCATCAGCCTGGCCAAAGATTATTGGGATCTCTGAGACATGGTTGATGGAGGATGATATAATAACAGGAATTGAAGTAGCAGGGTACAGTATTTTTTGGCAGGATAGGAAAGGAAAACATGGTGGTGGTGGAGTACTGCTTTATGTCTTCTAAGAGTGGAGGCTTTGGAAGGCAGTGACACTAATGGTTTTGAAAGCATATGGTGTGAGGTAGAAGTGGCCAAGATAGGATATTTAGTGGGGTGTTGCTACAAACCAAGGAGCACAGAGGGTGCAGAGCAGGAGATGTTTAGGTAGTTGAGTTTGGCAAGTGCGAGAAGAATGATTGTTATGGGAGATTTTAACTACAGCACTATAAGCTGGGAAGAGGAAAATGCATGTAGTAATAAGGGGATGGAATTTCTAGAATTCTTGTGGACAAATATCTTAGGCAACATGTAATAGAGAAAACAAGAGGTTCAAGAGTTTGGGATTTGATCATAGCATCAGAAGAGCTGATGATAACTGAGATGACATCTCTCCCACCAGTTGGAGAGAGTGACCATGTGGTTTTGACTTGGAGGATGAATAGATATGTAGGTGTATCAAAGAAAAGGGAACGTATGTGGAATTATAAGGTAGGTGATTATAATAGTCTTAGGTATCAACTAGGGGCAGTTCAATGAAGGGTAGAATTGGAAAGCAATTTCCCAGCACTAAGAATAAGGATATTCTTAGTGCTTGGGAAATTGTGAATGAATATTTGTTAGCAGCAATAGTAAGCTGTATTCCACGAGTGAAGAAGTGGACACAATTTGGTGTAAAGTGGATGACAAACAATAACATCCAGGAACTGCAGTTGAAAAAGAGATTATGGAAGAGATATAAGGAGAGGAGTGAAGGCAGACACACACGAAGAACATAAGACGCAGGCCATGAAAGTGACTAGTATGGTGAGGAAGGCAAAACTAGAATATGACAAGAGATTGGAACTAAGATCCAAAGAAAATCCTAGGGAATTTTTTAGCTATGTGACCAGTAGGAGGAGAAATGATTGTGGAAGAATGATATTGTGGGATAAAAATGGGAATAGAGTGAATGATGCAGAGGACATAGTGGAGTTGTTCAGCGAGCACTTTACTGGAATATTTCATCCTGGAGAAGAAGGTTTAAATACTAGAGGGATAAGGCAGGTTCAGGATTCAGAGGTGAGTGCGTTCAAATATTGAGTATTCTGGATATCAGTAAAGCTGTGGGACTGGATGGTATTTCACCATAGGTTTTGAGAGAATGTGCTAAAGAACTGACAGCTCCGTTGACCTGGCTCTTCAATAAAAGTCTGGCTGTAGGAAATGTACCCAAGAAATGGAAGGAAGGTAAGATAGTGCAGTTGCACAAGGGCAGTAGCATACTGGAAGTGTCTAATTATAGGCCAGTTTGTGTGTCATCAGTAGTTGTTAAGGTCTTGGAGAAATTTGTGAGGGACTATATACAGTGTTGGGCAGATGAGGGTAATGTTATCTGTGAGAATCAACATGGATTTGTTAAGGGGTACTCTTGCTTTAGTAATATGATTGCCTTTTATAATAAAGTGACAAGAGCAGTTGATGAGGAAAAGGCATATACTGCCATTTTTTTGGATTTTGCGAAGGCGTTTGACAGGGTGCCACATGATAAGCTGATATTTAAGTTGCAGCATATGGGTTAGTCAAATGGATTCAGGATTGGCTGTCTAATAGGTATCAGAGAGTTGTGTATGGTGGAGCAATATCAAGGAAGCAAAAGGTTATTACAAGTGGGGTTCCATAGGGTTCAGTACTGGGACCTGTATTGTTCAATCTTTATATCAATGACATTGTCAATGGATTGCAAGGAGATATTCAGTTGTTTGCAGATGATGTGAAGCTGGGAAGGGTTATCAGTAATAGTGCAGATGTGGCAGCCCTGCAAGAGGATTTGAATAAACTAGACAGATGGGCAAATGAATGGGGGGGGGGGTTGTCGGCTTAATGCAGCAAAATGTAAATTCTTGAAGTTTGCGAACCATTGATGGGAGGATGCATACTCAATTTGAGGAGCTATACTGGAGGAAGTAGGGGAGACGAGATCTGGCGTGATGATTGATAGATAACCGAAATTCAGGAAGCATATTGCAAAGGTGGTGAAGGTAACCCAGAGGATTGCTGCAATACTGAGAAGGACGTTGACCTGCAGAGATAAAAGCGTTATCATTCCGTTGTATAAGACCCTGATCAGACCACACTTAGATTATTGTTCTCAAATTTGGTCCCCAGGATTTGAAGGGGATAAATTAACTGTGGAAAGGGTACAGAGGCAGATAACAAAGATGGTTTCAAGACTGTACAATGTCGGTTACAAGGATTGACTGAGGGAATGTGGACTGCAGAGCTTGATGGATAGAAGAAAGAGAGGTGATATGACTGAGACTTTTAAACTGTTGAGAGGCAGTTATAGGGTAGACATTGGGGAGTTCTTTTGCTTGGTGGAAAGGCAGGAAGGAGCAATGACAAGAGGCCATCCCTGGAAGTTACGAAAGGAAGCTGTGAGCAAGAGGGTGAGGAGTGGTTTCTTTGCGTGGAGGGTGGTTGAACCATGGAATGCATTGCCTGAGAGAGTGGTTAGATCGAGAACGGTCAATGAGTTGTGGTGTGATAGACTGTGTTTCCTAAGAAGGACCTCCCACGATGACTTTTGACTCCATGGAGGCCTGAATAATAATAATAATAATAATAATTTATTGTGGGAAATCTTTGTTATCAAATAGGTGTATGTAACATGGTGTGAAATGCTAACCACTAGACTGAATGAAGAGACAGATATGAATGGGGTTCAAGAGCTACATAACATTGATGTCAATTAAATAACAGGACCAGATATGATATCAGCACATCTGCTCAGCCAAAATGCCTTGACATGTTTGTATAACTTGAGTCTCAGCTCAGGAAAGGTCCTACAGTAATGCAAATGAATGAATGATAGTTCTGCTGTACAAGGATGGTGCAAAAACCACTGTGTCTAACCAACAATGTATCAGTATCTCTAGAGAAAGAGGAACATTTTAGAGAAGGTGGTAAGAACTCACATGTAGAAATGGGTTGACAGACAAATTATACATTGCAAAGAACAACATGCATTTACTAAAGGGAGGTCAATTTTAGCAATTTGCACATATTTATAATTATGTTATAGGTGAATTAGATAAAGGAAATGGTTACACCACAATACTGTTATTTTGCTACAGCATTCGATAGGATACCACATGAAAGGATATTGCATAAACTGAAGAATACGGGATTGGAATATAAACTACTGACTTTGATAAGTGGGTGACTGGCAGATAGCTATCAGAAAATAGTATATGGTGGATATGAATCTATCAGGTTTAAGGTGACTAGTGGTGTATCCCAGGGATCCATACTTGGATCACTGTTGTTCAATCTATACATTAATGATACTGGGAAAGATGTGAAAAGGCTAATGATGCAAAGATAGACAGGGCAATTAGAGATGCTACTGATATAGAGCACTTAAAGAATGATTTGAATAAGTTGGAACAGTGGGCAAATGATAATGGCTAACAATTATGTTAGCGTAAAGTTATGCACTTTAAAGTGATAAGATTTCCAACAGAATATTATATTGGTAGGATTATGTTACAAGAAGTTGGCAAGACTAGGAATCTTAGAGTTATTATATTATAATTATTTTGTGACACCTCCAAGGAGTTCGAAGACCTACTTTGCAACTCTTTGTTTCTAGCACTCTATCCACCACCAACAACACTGAACCTCTATTATTATTATCATCATCTACTGTCCACCACCAGTAGTATTCATTGTCTGTAAATTTTATGTGTTCTGAAGGTGGAGAGGAAATTGAAGTTCAAAGGTCACATTACAAAAATTGCAAATACAACTCAAAGGATAATTGCAATGTTGAAACAAACAATGTAAGGATAAGGAAGTTATTAGCCTCTGTACAGGGCTTTGATATGACTGCAAACACTACTATATATAGATTTGGTCACCTGGATGTGGAGGAGTGTGTGAACTGCAGACACCGGTAACCAGGAGAAAGAGTTTGGGGGGGGGGGGGGGTATAACATGATAAAAGTCTATAAACTTCTGAAAGAGTGTCATAGGTCAGTGGTGGCGAACCTTTTTATGTGCGCGTGCCAAAAATTTACAAATTGAGTTGCTGACGTGCCGGGCAGTTTTTAATAGGGGGAAAATTAATCTAACTTAATTTATTTATTTATAAATTTATAATATTTTATAAATATTTATAATTTTATAAAAAATTATTTTATAATATTTTATTTTATTTATAATATTTATTTATATAAATATTTATAATATTATTCAATGCAATATTGATTATTGTATTAATAAATTGATTTTAATGATTGGTTAAAAAAAAAAAGTAGTGAGAAAAAAATTTATGCATTGCAACTCACCATAGCAGTTAGCTGAGCAGGGGAAAGCAGCAGGATATCAGCTTGTCAGTGAAACGCTTACCACATTTACTCGAATATAACTTGCCCTCACATAACTCGCACCCCTGATTTTACTTTACGAAAAAAGACATTAAAAAGTTTTGCATATAGCTAGCACACGAAAAATGTTTAAATATGTTCAAGTCAAGGCAATAGTAACTCGCTCCCCATGGTTAACAACATGCCCTCCCTAACAGCCATTATACTGCAGATGCAAGAAAAAAAAGTAGTTTTATTGTATCCCTGAATAAGGTACTGAGGCTTTTGCAGTCTGTGTAATATATTTCTTAACAAATAGTGCAATTACAGACAGCTGGAATAAAAACAGCGCTAACTAATGAATCACATGTCCCCTCTCACAGAAACTATGCTGTATAGACTCAAGCAAAACCATATGTTGCACTGGAAACACAGTATCTAACTAAAAACTATTGTCCAAGTTTTCAATTACATGAAATAAGTGTTTGTTTTATTACATTTGAAATTCTCGATGTCATTATGAGAGATCACGAAGGCTAACTTCAAATAATATTCTACCACGAATTGAAACATGCCATATAATGCATGTGTGAGTTTACTTGCCAGCTCAAATGCAAACAAGCACCAATAAAATTCAAACAAGGGTTGAAACTTTGCATGAGTTGAGCCAGCCAGTAATGAGAAGTTCCATCAGAACGATAAACGACACCCCGTCGTGAATGTGTTAAAATTCAGAAATATATAGTGAATGTTGTTATGACAGTTTCAGATGTTATGGAATTCTGTTGAAGAGAATTAGTATTTCAACTCAACAATTGTCAGTTGTCTTTGGGTTGCACAGTCTTTTGTTAATACCGTACCAATCATATGCATGTCTTCATAACTGCTCTCTCGTGTAAAACAAAATTTAACTTGTACGTATTGTAACAATTAAAAAAAAAGGTTGCATAATTTAGAAGCGTATAAAAGGACACCTGTAAATTGTTGACGTGCCACCTCTGGCACGTGTGTTATAGGTTTGCCATCTAGGTCATAGGTTATCAAATGATGAAATTCTTCATTATATGAAGTGGAGAGAGAATAAGAGACATCCATAGAAGTTAAGTTTGCATTCAGTTACAAAAAAAAAGGTGAGAGCAAATTTTTTTTTCCCCCTACAGAGTAGAGAGTAAGGAACAGTTTGCTTGTTGAAGTAGTGAGTACATTGAATGTGAATGAGTTTTAAGGGACATTATGACATCTGATATGGGGAGTTACATCATCTCTCTCTCCATGAGGCCTTGACTCCCTGGAGGTCTTGGATAATAATAATAAATAATGCAGAATTGAATTTTGCAGACACAGGTTTTCCAGAATGAGGTTATCCAAGCCCAATCAAAGAACAGTTTGAAGATCAGAATTCAAGGTTACGGACGTAGCTGCTCTGCGAGTTGTGATGGTTTGTGTGATGCAAGGTTGGTGAAATCGGAAGGAGAAATGTAGTGGGTTGTCGTCAGCAAAACTGTGTATTGGACTGATGGTCAACTGGAGTAAGTCACCGATGTATAGAAAGAAGAGAAAATGGATAAAAGTACAGAGCCTTATGAAACCCCAGCATTAATTGAAGTTGAAATGCAACTAATGCTGTGTAATGCAACCCAGCTGCAGAAGTCATGGGACAGAAAAAAATAATGGGAGCTTACTTGATAGACCTTGTGCCAGACTTCGTCAAAAGC
Organism: Typopeltis vanoorti; assembly: GCF_054136105.1. Classification (NCBI taxonomy): domain Eukaryota; kingdom Metazoa; phylum Arthropoda; class Arachnida; order Uropygi; family Thelyphonidae; genus Typopeltis; species Typopeltis vanoorti. Next base: position 16,538,519 of record NC_143563.1, read on the forward strand.
CTTGGTGATAAGTACCGACTACAGTAACCCCCCCGAGTTACGTAAGTAATGCGTTCCGTAAACCTTTACGTAACTTGAATTTTACGTAAGTCGAATTTGTAAATTGCTTAAGTGTAACTTCGTAAGAAACTGCAATATTTATTATTATTATTATATGTATGTATATATACAGATATGTACAGTATGTTATTTACACAGTATTATTTTATAAATGAAACATCATGCAGCAGTATTTACTCGGATATAAACTATAAAGTATGAAAAATATATAAAAGAATATAAAAACAAACTGAAATAACACTTTTCAAATAAAAAAATGTCTTGTGATAGCTAATTTAGCTCTGTAGTGGGAGAGTCGGCACTGGTGGTGGATGGTTGTGAAGAGAAATGCTGTTCTCTGGCAACTTCTACCCCTCTCAATGCTGAAGGCTGAGCATAGTCAGGGTCAGCTGAGTTGTCATCTTGACGTTGTTGTGAGCGGCATCTCACAAATATATCTAGAGTAGATTGTGTGGTCACACGCTTTTTGTCATCGTAGATGGCCTTGTAGCTAGACATATCAGAATGGATACGGCGGCTAACATTCTCGAACTGCTCGGTGTTCGGATCCATCGATTCTAATTTTGTTAGCGCCATGGTTAAAAGCCTCGGCTAGTCCCTTTGTTGTAAATTTCTTAATGTCTGGAGTTGGCGGTTCAATCGGCATAGTATTTTCTTCGGAATTTCGGAATACCTCCAACAGAATAAGGTCATCATTGGTAAGCTCTTCATCGTGACTCAAAGGAAGCTCGTTAACGTCAACGTTATCCACTTTCAGCTCTAATTGCTCTGCCAGTTGCACACATGTCTCCATCGCTTGCTGTAATTCTTGTGTCAGCTCAACAACCGTATCAGTCATTGTCTGCTCTCCTTCCTTTAAATCATTTTGCACCATTTCTGGGCAGAGTTTCTTCCACACAGCGTTCATTGTTGTCCGTTTGACTTCATTCCATGCCACCCCGATGTTTTTGATAGCATCAAGGATATTATTATTCTTCCAGAAATCACGTAGAGTAATGCCCTCACCACTATCAATGGCCTTGATTGCTTGGGAAAACATACGCCGAAGATAGTAGGCTTTGAAAGTCGCAATAGCATCTTGATCCATAAGTTGCAACAGTGCAGTGGTTCTAGGAGGCAGGCAAACAACTTTTACGTCAGAATGAAAGTCATCCAACTCTTCCAGGTGGCTGAGGACATTGTCCAAGAGGAGAAGCACTTTAAACGGGATTCCTTTCTTGGCACAATATTCCTTCACCTGGGGAATGAAGTGGTTATTGAACCAGTCTGCAAACAGCACACGTATAACCCAAGCCTTGGTATTGAATTTCCAGATTACGGGCAACCTGCTTGGGTCAATGTTCTTAAATGCCCGCAGTCTCTGGGAATAGTACACTGTAAGCGGTAAGTTTCAAGTCCCCTGAAGTGTTTCCGCCAATCATAAGTGATCCAATCTTTTGTGACCTTGAATCCAAGCATAGATTTTTCCTCTTTTGCAATAAATGTCCGTGTTGGCATCCTCTTACAAAACAGAGCCGTTTCATCAACATTAAATATTTGCTCAGGCAAATATTCCCCCTCCTCAATTATTTCTGCCAGAAGTTCAGGAAATTTACTTGCCGCATCTGTACCTGCACTTGCTGCCTCACCCGTGACTTTGATGCTGTGTAGATTTGTATGCTTCTTGAATCGTTCGACCCATCCAGCACTAGCTTTAAATGCATTCTCCGTGTCCATGATGCCAGCCTTCTCTTGTAAATCTTTATGTAAAGACCTAGCCTTCTCCTGGATAATCAGAAAACTCAACGGTATCTGCTTCTGTCAGATCCTCGATCCAGTGAGACAACAATTTCTCCATCTCTGAAATCGGGCCCAGCCTCTTCTTGGTAATGATTGTGCCCTTCAACATTAGTGCACCTTTCATGCTTTCAACAATGCAAACTTTATCCTTCACTATCGTATTCACTGTCAAAATAGGTCGATTTATATCCTGGACTATTGTTGATATAATTTTCCCATCTTCATACATATGAATTATTTTCAACTTTTCTTCTAAAGTAATTGCAGAATTGCAGACCTTTGTTTTTTAGATTTATTACCAGCACATTCGTTTTTGCATTTCGAATCCATTTTAAGGATAAATAAACAACGAATGCTAACGGTGATAAACAAGTGACTAAACTAACCGCGTAAGGTATGGACTACTGACGAGTTGGGGAAAGGAGGAATTGTTTACGGAGTCCTTATTTCTAATTGGTAGGTTTCAGTTTGAACGTTACGGCTTTTGCGCACTTGCCCTCTGCTGCTCTCGGCGTTTATTTACCGTTAACCTGTCACTGCCTGTTACTATCCGTTACATTTGCTATGAATGCCAAGTCTAGTTAACATTATATCATTGCATGCAGCTATGGATGTCAAAGACGCGAAAGCCACAAACATGTTCATACGACTTCTTCATGCATCATGATTAATTATGGAGACACACTACTATGGTAGAAAACTTACAACAGTAGTGTGTCTTATTGTTATTATAATAATATATAATATTATTATATGTATTATAAATTATATTATTAAAATCATTAAAAGTAATACCTCTAACATGACAGTGCGTCTCCATAATTATTCATAATAAATGCTGATACCGTGTAACCCTGAAAGAAACTTCTACACGATACTCATCCAGATGTTGGTGACAATTAAGTGAGCAGATTCTCTATTAATCAGCACTGCCAGAAGAGATACAATAACAGGCAGTTTATTAACTAGTACCTTCAGCGTATCATAGCAAGTTTGGTGTTGATGGTTTGGAATTGAGGTGAGAGGGATTTGGTAATAGTTTGATGGTAATGATTTATCACCCTTCTTGAAAATGGATTGAATATGACTAATTTCCAGGGTTTAGGGTAGATACCAGTGGAGTAAGAGAGCACAGTAACAACACATAACAGGACTCTGGAGCACAAATCTTCAGGACAAATGGATGAATGCCACCAGGGCCAGGAGACTTTTAGGTTGACTAATTTGGATGAAAGATCAGAGTATGCATTGAGGTTTCGAACTGTTGGGTGACATTTATCAAAATTATCTATGCATACATTTGAGGTAAAAGCATAATGCGAGGAGATTAGCTTTTCAGTCAATGATGACATTTTTGCTTTTTGGGAATCAGTTTTTGATGCACTGATTTTTTTGAAGCAGTTTTTGGGCTTTGATGTAAGCAGTAAGGGAAGGTGAAGTTCTTGATGATAGCCAGTCATAATTGGGAGATTCTATGTTGAATGTGCTCTGACATGGTATGCCAAAGCAAAAGAATGTGCAAATGCCACCCATGAGCCAAAGGGAGTTGAAGGGTGTGTATTTGGGACAGTTGATAAGGATAGTGCTTAGCGAGGCTAAAATTTGAATTTCTGTTCAAGGAAAGAGGGTAAAAGTTTGCAAACTGGAGATGGAAGCCGACACTGTTGAGGTTGAAGCTGAGCCAACATATATTTGTGAAATGTATCAGGAAGTCTCTGAAGGGGGGGGGGGGGGGGTTGTTGACCAATACTACCCTTAACTTGCATATTGAACATGTAGTACTTTAGTTTCCAACATGGCTATTAATAGTGCTCATTTTCTGCACTAGTATTCTTCTTGTGTAGTCAATGTTGACTATTTCATCGATGCAATGTTTTTCTTCCAGTTGGTTGTTGGCAATTACCTTGTTCATGCTGGCTGAAGGAAAAGTTGGGCTGGGCTCATATACATGATAGGGGAGAAATGGCTTGGAAGTTATTTACAGCTGCCATTAGTTCTGATGTGCATACCAGCGTGTTGCAGGTTACTTTCAACAATCGCAAGAAGTTTAATACGTAGCAAGCCAGAAAGTAAAAGTGTGGAATGTTGAATATGATGACAATTATAAAATTACTGACCGATGTGTTTATATTAAGATATCAAAATTATTAGAAAGTAACGTGGAGTGAGTGAGTGCTTGTGGCCATGATAGTCAGCTGTCCTATGGATTGTTGGAAATTAGTGAAACATGGTTGAATGATGGTGATTTACTGGTAAGAACAGGTTGCAAAGTTTGAGAAGATGGGAAAGATTTAAAGAGAAAGACAAAGAAACAGAGTAATGTAAAAAGAGAAATGATAGCAAAAGACTTTTGCTATCATTTCTTGTTGCATCTACTCAAAGTGGAAGTCAGGAAAGATGATAGTGACATTGGATTTGAGTGCATACAGTGGGAAGTAGAAGTAAGAAGGATGAAACATCTAGTGGGATATTAATATAAGTCTGAACAAAGGAGAGGGAATGGCATTGCAAAAAAGTAATCATTATGGGAAACTTACTATAGCTCCTTTAAAGATAACTACTAGGTATCTTTAAAGATAAAGACTAGGTATGACAGACATGCAAAGATTGTTGGCTTTGAAATCATATTAGCATCTGAAGTGAATGTAAATGTCAACGTATGCTCTAAATAGAGAGAGTAGTCACATGGTCTTGATCTAGGTGAGAAGATAATTGAAAGCCTCAAGAAAAACATATTTATGCAACTACATGGCAAGAAATCATGACATGAGTGAGGAGAAAAAACAAGTAGAAACCTAGTCTTATCAGTGTGAAGCAACTAGAATCAGGATTCATTAGACGAAACAATCATTTTCCACTCTTCAAATGTCCAGTACTAGTTAGTGTTCCTGTTCTTGCTGTAGCTACTTATTTTTAGTAGACAAGAAAATGGAACTTCGTGAGGAAGTCTGTTACTATTCATTTGTATTAGTGTTTGACGCTACAGTAATCTACCGTTTATCTGACCTTCAAAACAACAAGTCTTCAATTAACCAACCCTTACATGTCAGTGGATTTCTGGTAGAGCACCACGTAATTGTACTTCAATTATAAGTCACCATTCTGATAACTGAATGGTTGCGTAAATGGCAGATGGCTGCATACATATTTCAATGAGATGTCCTGCAGACCATTGTTGGATTACACTGACATTTGATTGATTGTGATGTACTTGTTACACTGCACATTTCCTCTAATCCTCAAACCGCATTAATAATACCCCCCCCCCCCCCCACCCCCCCCCCCCCCCACCCCCCCCCCCCCCCACCCCCCCCCCCCCCCACCCCCCCCCCCCCCCACCCCCCCCCCCCCCCACCCCCCCCCCCCCCCACCCCCCCCCCCCCCCACCCCCCCCCCCCCCCACCCCCCCCCCCCCCCACCCCCCCCCCCCCCCACCCCCCCCCCCCCCCACCCCCCCCCCCCCCCACCCCCCCCCCCCCCCACCCCCCCCCCCCCCCACCCCCCCCCCCCCCCACCCCCCCCCCCCCCCACCCCCCCCCCCCCCCACCCCCCCCCCCCCCCACCCCCCCCCCCCCCCACCCCCCCCCCCCCCCACCCCCCCCCCCCCCCACCCCCCCCCCCCCCCACCCCCCCCCCCCCCCACCCCCCCCCCCCCCCACCCCCCCCCCCCCCCACCCCCCCCCCCCCCCACCCCCCCCCCCCCCCACCCCCCCCCCCCCCCACCCCCCCCCCCCCCCACCCCCCCCCCCCCCCACCATCCAGAAAAATTTCTAGACCTAGCATCATTCACATACCTAATACAGAGAAATTGCTTTTGAGGTACTTTGATGACTGTTTGTTCAAACTTCTTCATAAATAGGATCTTTGTAATCCACTATAATCTTTGGGTATTCATTTATTCTTATCTATCTAGAGAGGCAAGGAAAACTTGGTAAAAATGAGATGCAACAGGGGATGGAAAGCCCATGTTTGGTTATTATGTTCTGGTCAAAAGAAATATATCACAAACTGTTCAGTAACTATTTGGATGTATGTAGGATATGACAGAGCATATCCCCCCCACATTCTAATAAACATGTCCTCATGACACAAAAGTGTAATCAAAACAGTATAGTATCAGTCATCTGTGTAGAGTTGCTTCTTTTCTCAATTTTTCTTTTCCTAACCTTTTTTTTTTTTTCTAGAGATGCCACTTATGAGAAGATGTATAGGATTTTTGATTCAGATGTGGACTATAAAAGGATCTCAAATAGATGGGCCTTAATAGCTGAAGTTTTGATTATGTTCAGTTTTGTGATAAAGAGTGGCAGTCAACCATAGAAACATTCCTGTAAAAGTTTATTTACAATAGGTAAAAACAAGAATAGGGTACAATTAGGTTCAGATTTAATTAAGTATATAGGCAGAAAGCATTCAAGGAGGACAGTACCTGTAGCACAACAATACTATGCGTGCAGGCAATTAAGAATAAAATATGTTTCTTGGATAACTGGAGGTTGCAGTCCTTAGAAAAACTGAATGGAAAAAATTACTTCAAGACACAAAGGTGGGGAGAATGAAAAAGGATGAGAGGTCGATTTGGTGTCTGAAGCTAGAGTTGTTAAACAGCAGTTACTTGTGCATTTACAGGATAAATAGAAAGTGCAGGAATAGTAGCAGTCAGTATCCATGAAAAAAATAATTTCTCAATTTTCTCAATTTCTCACAATTTCACTTTCTCCAGTCTAGTCATAAATAGACTCCAACACTTCGCATTAATAGTGTAGATGATGATGGTAATGGCAGATCACTTTAGTTGGTGGATTATGTGATGGATACGGAGAGCTGTAGAGTAGGTGTCCTCCCTCAATGAGTTCTTGAAGGTGTCACAAAATAATAATAAATAATGATAAAATAAGTTTTTGGGAATATAGGCAATGAAATTCATCTCATCTTTTACCTGAAGTGAATGTGCTAGACTGAAAAGATACCCAGACAATGGAAAGAAGCAAGCAATGATAACTAATTCCAAAGAAAGGAGATCTCACTAAATGCAAAACTTGGAGGGAAATTAGTCTACTATCAGTACCTGCAAAAATGTTCTATGAGGTTTTGATTAACCACCTTACCGGCCATTAAAGATAAAATATGCACCCTCAAAAGCTTCGTATCCATCATAAATTTCAATGTAATATCAATGGTATTACAATTTTAATATGCAGTTCGCATCCATGGAAATGCAGACGTATATATACATCCTGGCCGGTAGCATGGTTAAAAGAATTGAAAATGAAATATAAAAGATATTAAGGGACAAGCAAACTTGTTTTAGAACATGTGGAAGTACTATACATAACACTTTTACCTTATGGAATATCACTAAACAAAGTATAGAATTTTTTCCTTTAGTATTATATGGTAATCAGCATTCATTTCAGATCTAAGAGTTATGAAGACTACAATCATGTTAGAAATAAGTTTCGACCTTCATATTAAGGTCATCACCTGGAGTATATGCATATATATACACAGAGACAAGCTATATTACATTTCAAACAGTATGTCAAAGAGACAATGATTTGATCTGTTGTTCTGGCTTGATTTGGTTTGATCTGTTATTTTGAACTGTTATTCTGGCCTGATTTCTAGTGGGGTGGGAGAACCCTACATCAAAGCTATACTCTATTTATAACATCATCAGAGAACAAATTCATATATATATATATATATATATATATATATAGTTTTCTTACAGCAAAAGTGGTGTCCTAATTTAACATGGGAGTTGTTATATTAGAATTAAGATCCTGGATTACTTACAGTCCTATTTATAATTAACCCTTAGATGAAATGGGTATGTGGGTAAAATATGTGCCTTACATATTCTGGGGATTTTTAGACCATCATTATTGTTAAGATTAGGGTGGCTAATAAGAATTTCATAGACCACCTTAATTTATGTCCATACTACGTTTTGGTGTGATGTAAACAACAGGTGCCTTCCCAGTCAATTCCATGTAGAGTTCCATAGTATTCAGGGCAAGATCAGAAAGGCTTGATTTACAAAATTTAATAACTATAGCAAACTGAAAATAAATTGAATTAGGAAATTTGGAAATCACCCAAATAGTATAATAAAACCAAAATAAAGATCTCCAACAGCAATGTTAGTGCCTTATTATTATGTGGATCAGGGATGCAGAAAATGACATGAAAAGAAGCTAAATTAAACAGTTTTCAAACAAAGTGTATGGGTAAAATATTTTGGCCCCAATGCATAATAAATGATGAATTATATAAACAGAATGAGCAAAAATATCACCAATAAAATAAAAAGATGCAGATGGAAATGGATTGGACATGTACTGAAAATTTCAAAGGTAGCTTTGACATAGATTCCTGAAAGAAAAGAAGGCCTGAACTAACTTGCAGAGATTGACAGAAAAAGAAAGAATGGCTGGTTGGGAGAAGGCAGAGGGCAACAGAATTCTGCAAAATAAAACTGTCAAGAATTAGCATGATTTCACCAATTGCCCCCCCCCCCCCCAAACACACACACACACAAGCACATCCTCTCTCTCTCATAGATATCACTCCAATTATGGGGGTGCTTCATCCACAGTAATATGTTACAAACTGGAACCTACAGCTAGATGTTCTCGTATTTAAACTGCAGTATAACCAACATCATCCACACATCTTACCTGGAATGCCGTTTTGTACGGCTGTCTCTTTTGAATAAACGCGATAACCGTCTGCACTTTTTTTAACTTCTAGTTCACTTAAGCTCTGTAAGCACTGCACAAGATCTATAAAACCATAACTACGCCAGTCAAGGCTGATTCCATATTTGGTGCGGAAAGCTTGTTCAATATAAATACTTTTAATTCCACCAGGATATTCCTTTATCAACCTACAAATCAGGGCTCTTACTTTCCCATTTAATTCTACTCGAGTCAATCGCGGAGGAAGAAGCACTCGTCTGCGCTGCCTCTGAATTCGTGGTGGCATTAACTCTTTTTTACTTCTTTGTTTATCAACCAGCCTTTTAATATGTTTTGTGTCTTCACTAACAACACCACTATATAAATAATCTTGTTGCACAGTAGAATATTCGGCCTGAACCACATCAGGAATCGATTTCAAAAATTCCATAGAACTAACGAAACCTAGCTTTCGAAAAGGAATTTCCTCACCATTAAATTCCCGATATTGTGAACATAACTCTCTTAAAGTTAATTTTTTCTTGTTTATAAGAAGAGTACTTCTCAAAAGTTTTTTTACTTCTTCTTTCAACTTCGCGACATCCGTCATTGTGATCTCTTACTTATGAGTGCACTACGTTCATAATGAATTTAAAAATAAACAGTAAAAATAAAAGAGAGACGACGAACTAAAGGATGGGGGAAATTGATGCTTAATTTTGTCAGTTAAAAGGAACAAAATTACAGAACACCCACTCCACGCATACACGATTATCTGTAAACATTACGTTTCTTCACATGCGAACGAATAAGTAGCTATACTGTACTGCCACCTGCTTTCAGATGTAGAAGGTCAACTGCTTTTGAAATGAAGAAAATATAATTGCTAGTTACGATCGCTTTGTATATAGCTGGAATAAATTATTTGATCTACTAGTTAATATAAACAGTATCGGGTAAAGATCAAGAAATGCTTAGGCAAATATTTATAAAAAGGTCTAATAAGGAATAACATGCATGGGGAAGAATAACATTCAACGTATAAGTAGGCTGACCATATTTCCTTAAGACAAAAACGGGACATTGGGATGGCAAAAACGGGACGCAGGGTTACGTAACATTTTGAATTTATGAAAAAGTAAGACGATAAAATTTTTTTATTACATAAACATATTGAGCTTACCATTATTCTTCAGTGATAAAACCCATACAAAAATTTAGGTAGTCGTAGAGGGGGGGACTGCATTTCAGGTAAGGAAATAAAGTCTACAATTTTGTCTTGAATACCGCAATTTCGCCAAAACTACCGCACAGCAATTGGGAAAAGTTTGTTTTTAAATGCTTCTTGTTTTGTTCAAATCCTCTATTACTTCGCCCAATATGTATGGTGATAAAACATTGATAATTATTGCTTCTGGTTTGTTACGTGCTGATGAAAATTTTAGTTCATAAATTTTATTTGTCAGTCTACAAGCAATCATTTGCGCGAAAACTTTGGCCGTGACGCACAGTATGATAAGTAATAGGAGCTTCACTTGCTGCAATTTTATCGCTTTCACTATCATATCTCCCCATAAATGAGCTGATGTTTTTAACCGAAGCCAGAGTCTTTTCAGCATCCCTATGTTTCTGGTTACGTGGATGTTGTTTGATGTTGCTTCTGTCTCCATGAGCAACGGAAAAAACAATACAATGTTGGCATACCACGTTTGTTCCATTGCTGCACAGCTTGTCCAGTTTAATAATTTTGAATGCTTTCTGGAGATTGTCATTAAAACTGCAGTTTCGCCTATTTGGTATTGCAATGATAGACTTAAAACTTTAAAAAATATGAAATTTAAACCACCGGTATTGAATAAAAAGCCAACAATTAGCATAGAGGAAAAACAAAAACTAACACTACAGCAAAACAGACGCCGCGTCCGAAACGCGCAAGTGTTGCCGACATGCATTTTTTTGTTTTCTCTGAATAAATCACTGCAGATATCGATATTTGCTATCGAACAATGCGAGTCCATGCTTATTCAAATTAATGGTATCCATGATATTGATGTACGATTACATGTCATGAATTGACCAATATTAAAGTATATTTATAGTTTTTATTAAAAACGGGACAAAATTGATATTTTTATTAAAACGATGGGACGGCCGGATAATATGAAAAAAAAAACGGTACTGTCTGTTCTGTTCAAAACGGTACGTATGGTCAGCCTACGTATAAGTCGAAAAAACCACTTATACCGGTGGAAAGGGATAGCGGTGGAGAGGGGGGAGTTTGGATAAAAGGCGTAAATTTTAGGGATAAAATTAATCTTCAGTTCTCGCTGTCATACTGAGTAAAGCAGTAGCTAAAAAAGGTGATTGTAGAGTTTTATTTGATTACCATCTGGACTGCTGTGCGCAGATCTGATCTCCTGTATATTTTGAATATGGAGAAATGCTGAAGAGGAGAAAAAGACAGATAATTAACGTGTATCAAGACAGATAGTATGATGATGATGAGGTGAGAGTGGTGTTTTGCAGAAACCGGCAGACAGAAGTATTTTGATTACAATTAAAGACTGCACAAATTACAGTATGTAGAGCTTAACTTAAGAGCCAAAACACTAATGGAACTCATGTTCTGGCCAACATAACATGGAGGATTGAGCTATTTTCGAAACGACTAAGCTTCTGAGACCATTGTGTGTGTGGGGGGGGGGGGTGTTAAATGTGTTCTTCGTACCAGTTTGGATTTAGAAAACAGCCATTTCTGGAAATTTAGAATATAAAATCCAAGTTTTCCATGGAGAAAAATCCTTCTACTGCATAGGAAAAAGCCGTATAAATGTCCTTTTCCGCATCTTACAAAGATTCGAATCTCGTCAACGTCGATACTGACTAAGCTACAGGCACTCCAATGTGGAGTAAGCGAAATTTCGGTGAAGTCCAGTCGGTCAGCAGCAACCAATTCCATGCTTATACCATCACGTTGAGGAGCCTGGTAACAGCAGGGGATATACAGCTTTAAGTGTTTAAATAATCAGCCTGAAAGAAATTTTCTAGCAAAGAGATAACGTGAGCATAAGACGGTGTGTTTAGTAGCCATACCTTCACAAAAGTAAAGACCTAGTTTCCTATTTTTACCATTTTCTTTCCAGTATGCAATACGAATTCTCTTTACCGTTACCTTTACAACACAGAATTAGAAGGAAAAAAATCAGCTAACGCCTTTTTTTTTTCCCGAGGATAGGCGAGGCCATTTTAGCCCTATATAACTTTTGGAGACTGAGTGGGCAGTTCAATCTCCACTGGTACCCATCAGAGACCGCGACCCAAGGCTATCACTAATTAAGCGGCACGCAGTGAAGAGAATGGCTCAACATGTGCCGCCATCTCGTGGTCCCTAACCCTACCACAATCTTTTTATATTTAGTTGTTTTGCTATTTCAAGAAGTTTTTTATAATTTGTATCTGATCGATATTCTGATATGATTTTTTTTTAATTTCCAATGGATCTTAAGACTAGTGATATATTCATATTTTTATCCCGAAGAGCTTTACTAACTGGATTTATTCTGTTAAGCAAATCGTGCACATTATTAAAGAGCAGCGGAATTTATAGTCTTTGATTTTAAGACATGAAACTTGTGCTTCATTTTTAATTTCTTTATTGAAGTTGTCATTATTTAAAAATTCAAAAAGCGCGTCATAAATTTCTCCTAATTGATAACGTAGAGGGCGAATTGCTTTAATTTTGCTTTCCCAACGAGTTTCCGATGGCTGTTTTAATGTTATATTCGATATAAAGTTCAAAAGAATTGTCCAACGCTTTGGAGATGATGAAAAAAATTATATATTTCTTGTACAGTTGCAAAAAAACTAATTGTATCTGCATTAACTTTTGCTGTATCGCTGATCATTAAATTGAGAGTGTGCGCAGCACATGGAACGTAGAAAGCCCGAGGATTTTTAGTTAAAAGTAAATTTTGAAGCCCATTTTTCTTTCCATTCATATTTTCTCCATTATCACAACTCTGGCCTTGCATGTCCTCAATAGGAATGTTCCATTTGGTTAGTTGTGCAGTTATTGTCTCGAATAAACTGAGGCTTGTAGAATCATCAACACTTACAAAACCTAAAAAGTTTTCACAGAGCGTATAATAATAGTCACGTGTTCTGTTTTACTAGCATCAGGTGTGCAGTCCAAAATTATCGAATAATAGTTGGATTTTCGAATTGATAATAAGATTTTATTCCTTATTGCATTACCCAACATTTCTATTATTTCATTTTGACTATCCTTACTCAAATAGTGTACGCTGTTGTTTTTTCGAAGGACTCTTTCAATATGATTTTCCATAACAGTATCAAATTTAGCAAATAATTCCACTAATTTTAAAAAGTTTCCATTATTTTTGTTATATAATTTATCTAATGATCCTCGAAATGCTAAATTTTGACCACCAAGGAATTTTATTATTTCTATTAACCTTATTAAAACATTTATCCCATGTTTCTTCTCCATATCGTACATAACTTGCTCCTGAAAGTCGATAGTACTTTTGTTTTTTAAATTTTTATTTAATTCTTTCCATTTTAAGAAGTTTTTCATATGAATTGAACTTGTTTCATGTCTATATAAAGTTTTAGATAAATTTCTCCAATCATTATACCCTTCTACGAGACTGATAGATTCAATAGATGAAAAAAAGCTTACAACAAAAGCAGAAAACAGAATTTAAAGATTCAGAATAAATTAGCCATGCTCTCGAAACGGTCTCTCCATTTTCCATTCTTCTGTTATAATAAACATCACTAAATTTACGTCCATTGGTCCAAGCGTTTCTCATTTAATTCCTGCGTTTGACTTTCTTCTTCACCAATTACATCAATATAAGAGCTTGTTGATGAGCTGGGTTCTTCAACATCGATTTCTGGTTTGTTTTGCTGATCTGTATCATCAGAAGAATTTTTAATTTTTTTAAGAAAAGTATTAAGAGCTCCGGCTTGTTTTTGAGCCAGTGCTTCTCTTTGCAGCTTTTCGTTTTCGATTTTTTGCACCGGATAACATTTTCTTCATATCCATTTGTTTAATTTATTTTTGAAAATAAACTGAAATTTAAGAAATTAGATTAAAAATTTTTATAGTAATAAATAATATAATAATTTTTTGGGTTACATAATAACTTTTGAAAAAAAAATAATAACGGTCAGCTCTATATTTGAAGTTATTAGAAGAAAAATAGAAATAAAACCTTCATAAAAACTCCATAATTACAACAGGTAATCGATGATATAATTAATAATAATATTTACCAAGAGGAACTGTTTACATGTTCAAATATGCAGATTTTAAACGCCAAATGTAAGAACACTCTGAATAATTCGTCTTTATTTCACCCCTGTCTTACTAATACTATTCGATTAACGAGAGTAAGTGAATCACACTCTGAGCCACGGGGATAAAACGGACCGTTTTATAGTTGTCAATCTTAAAATCCTATTCTGCTTAAGTTAAGAGTATAATAAATCCCCCCCCCCCCTTTATTATATCAAAGCCGAATAAGAAACTCGAAGATCGAAATCTAAGAGTTTCATGCCGAAGAACTTTCGGCGAGTCCAAGCGTAAGTTAACAGCTGGAAGTACAACACTAGGGCAACTCGGAGCAAAGATGGAGCAAGTTTCGATCACTGTCCTTAATATTTTATCATAATGTAAAACGCAGCTGCTCCTAGGAGATGTATTACTGTTTTACATTATGAGGGGGGGGGTCACTACCCAGACCGGTTTTTTGAGGTCTCATCAGTGAGTAGGCAGACCTGGATAATACCATGCTGACAAGAGTCGAATAGGACTTCCAGCGCGCTCCAGCGACGAAATCAGCGCGGTAGTAAATGATATCTGCTACTTATCAACAGTAACCAGAGCAAAGGTAACTGAATTTTATTGTTTTCATTTCAAAATAGAAACCATCCCCGTGAAACGGGCCGTTATAGTTGTCAATCTTAAAATCCTATATCACATTACACCTGGTTAGAATTACTTACATTGGCGACATGACGATTTTACAGAGTTCTGCATGCTCTGCACCGGTTGAACCGTGCCAAACGACTACTAGCGCTTCAGCGGAATGAGACTCTAAGGTCCCGTAGAAAATACATTACGGGATAGGGTCGTTGCACAGAGCTGTTCTGAACCGAGAGAAGCAGTGCGCTTGCTGCCTAAGAAGGCGCGTTCATGACAATCTTAGTGGGAGAAAATCTAATCTATTTTTATGCGGAATATGTAAATTTGCAGCAATTATATTGACTTACCTAATTATTATTACTTAATTCGTTTACAAAAATTTAAATTAAAGAAAGAATGAAACTTCATACTAACACTTCCAAACGGCGCCCACCTTGTAGTGCCGCCCTCCTGCAATGCAGGCTCGCTTCCGCTGGCCCTGATGATCACACATGTTGAAGCCTAGGTTAACATCATGGCTTTTAAGACGTTATTAAAATTGTTTTTTTAGGGGGAATAAAATATTCCCCCTTCCCCAGATATAATTGAAGCCTAGCTTAACATCATGGCTATTATTAGGGGGAAGGGAGGCAAAATATGCTGTTGCACAGAAGGACGACAAAATTGTTGGCCCTGTGTGTATATATATAATTAATAAAAATGGAAAAAAAATCCTTAGCCCACCCACGGTACATAATACATAATGTAATATAGGTTCATAAATTACCTTTGGATAAAATTTGAATAAAAATTGTCGATATGAAGTTAGCAATCATATACCTTTTCATGCAAAACTATCATAATATCCTGTACACCGCATATTAGAGGCCTGAAGCAACATAAATAGCATCCCACTTAATGAGGTGTGAGCAACATAAAAAACATTAAAAAAAAACTGTGGGTATATGGATAATGAGAAGGAAAAGAAAAAGGAAAACTGTGGGTATATATCAAGAATTTGATGATTAGAAGGAAAAGAAGAAGAAGGGCTGAAAGTTTTGAGGACGAAACTCTGTCAATAGGAGAATTTTTGAGAGGGTTGTGTCTGGAAACTACTAGACGGAACCCTCCCACCTCTGAAATCCTCTTGTGAGACGATGATCGTCATTTCATAATAAAGAAATAGCATTTTCTTTATAAAGAATAAAGAAACAACTGTTCGAAACAGCTACTGGCCCCCTTGTCCATTAATTAAAAGTATTACTAAAATTCGAATATATGGAGTCCTTGACAGAATTTGAAACTTTTCTAACTTTTTTTTATTTATTTTCGAAGTATAAACAGCTATGGGTATTTATTCTTATCTTTTAATAGGTTGTGATCCGGTCTTTATATACTATAAAAATTTACGAGAATTTACATAACTATGGCAGGTTGGCTGCGGATAAGGATAAAAAGTAAAATTAACAACAGAAATGCGTTACAATTGTTAATTCAAGTTTGATAAATTGCGTCAGGCCTGTTGCTTAATCGATATCGAATACCACTACAAAATCACATCTTTTTGTCCTTATTAAAGAGGTACATATTTAATTCATTAAAACCGCATAAAGGCATATATGCATACATATATATGTAATAGACCACAAAAATTATGCTGGAATATCTCGATCGCCACATATATAAAGTTTGAAAAATGCTGCACAATAGGGTAGCATTATTATTAAATTTGTATTTTTTCACCATCACACCTCTAAAAAATAGTATAGAATAAAATAAAATAAAACTAGTATATCATATGATTGATATCTTCTTAACTGGAAAGCGGCAGCAATGAGATTCAATATTCTTAATAATTATGGAAGAGAGGACTGGTTCCAATATAGTGGGGGGGGGGGGGAATGATGGGTGGAATGAATTTCTGGGCAGAAAGAAACATTTATCGAAAACATGCTACACTTTTTGAATGCCAACTGAAGAAGAAAAATTCGTTGCGGTGTTATATTCGAAAGTGTCTAACGTTTGTGTAGAAAACGCTACACTTACCATTACGTATATGCATAAAACACTTCTTCATGTAGCTTCCTCAGTGAGAGGGTGCAACACCATGTCCTTCCATTTCTCTCTGTTGGTGGTTTTTCTTTTTGTTTCTGCATAGCCATGTGATCCTGTCCATGACCTTATATCTTCAAGCCATGTCCTTCGTTTTTTGTCTCTTGATCCTTTTCCCATAATTTTTCCTTCTAAAACTGTTAGTATCCTCTGTCCCGCCAATCTCATCTTTCTCTGGATCATTTCCTGTAATAAAGATCTCTGTGTTCTCATTCTCTGTGGGACATCTGTATTTGTCACATGTTCTGTCCATGGGATTTTCAGAGCTCTCCTATAGCAGCACATTTCAAAGGCCATTACCTGTTGCCTTACTCTCTTCTTGAATATCCAGGTCTCGCTTCCATATGTAAAAATTGGCCACACTAATGTTCTTATCATTCTTTTCTTTGTCTAGATACTCACAGAACTTCTGAGCAGATCTTTATTTTTCCAGAATGCATCTTTAGTTATGGCTGTTCTTATTTTTATTTCTTTATCGTGCTTTCCATTTGCAGTAAAGTAGGTGCCAAAATATTTGTATTCTGTTGTATGTTCAATTTTCATATTGTTTATGAATATTTCTGGCTCGGATCTGCTTTCTTTTGACATTTTCATGAATTTGATTTTTTTGCATTAATATCTAATCCAAATTCTTTACCTTCTTCAATTAGTAACTGCAGTAATTTGATTAATTTGTTTCTGTTTTCTGCTATTAGAATGGTATCATCAGCATATCTAAGACTGCTGTATTTTATACCATTGATAGTAATTCCTGTTTTTTTTTTTTTTTTTTTTTTTTTTTTTGGTTTTTCAATCTTTTTCATCACTGTCTCACTATAGATATTACACAGATTTGGTGAAATGATACAACCTTGTCTAACTCCTCTTTTTATTTTCACTTCAGAAGTCTCAGAGTTAAACAGCTGCATTTTCTGTTTGGTGTAAATCATTTTTATAATCTTAAGTACATGATCTTCTATGTCTAATTTATCTAAATATATTGAACATTTTATTATGTTTTACCCGGTCAAAATCTTTCTGAAAGTCTATGAAGCATATGTAAATATTCCTATTTCTTTCAAGTTCCTATTTCTTTCGTAAAACACTACAAAACTTAAAATATAATCTTGTTAAACGGTGTTAAAAACTTCACGAAATTTCACTTTTTTTAAATTTTTTTTAGCATTCCTGGTCTTATTAATATAATTTACTTCAATGTTAAATATAAACAATCAATAGAAAAAAACTCAAAGCAATTTCTGTATTTGCTTATACGCAGACCACTTTTTCGGCAACCGGGTTGATTTTCAATGTCCAAAACAAAAATGTTCTCAGAATAATAATGCGTTAGTATGTATGATTACCGCACTTAAATGGTAATAGAAATCGAGACATGTCATTAAGATAACAAATTCTTGTCCGGAAAAAAAAAAAAGAAAAAAAAAGACAACAGTGCTATTTTCCTTTTGAGGCAAATATTTAGTATTATTTCGAGGCCTCGATGTAGCCTAAAGAGTCACTGAAGTCGACTACGTATTTCTAGTTAATTGCTTTGGGAGAAAATGTTTTAAAATCGGAGTAATGCTGATACTCAAACTTTGCGATTGTTGTCTTAAATCCTGGGTATGAAGAAAAGAGAGAGAGAGAGAGAAAGAGTTATGAGAATGAATTTTAGTAATTTTTCAGGGAGGACTTATAAATTCTTTGCTTTTAGAGGAGAACTGATTTTTTTTTTTCTTCCACTCCGAAATTTTCTTTAATGAAGAAAACTTTATTGATACATTAATAAATGGAGCGTGAAATCAATGCAAATTTTGGAAGGAAAAAAAAGACAAATTCAGAACAAAGTTTTGTTTCTAAATTTTTCTTCCTTAGACAGGTTGGCTGGATGATTAAGGTTATGAAACTGGTATATTATTATTATTATTATACCAAATACAATATCTGGTATGTCGATCGATTTTTTTTTAATTTTTAAAAAATTTTTAAAATTTCATTTTCATTGGCCATAATAGATAACAAGACCTATAACACACAGTGCAGCAGTTTCCTTCTATCTCCTAAACCGCCTGCGGTGTCGACATGAAGGAAGACGATCAGAAGTTGGTTTAATATGTTTGAAGTTGAAGTGTGTACGGATAATAACAAGTGATTGATGTACTTTTTCATGACTGGAAGAAAGCAAAGAAATGGTGGTGGCCCGTTCGGCGGATCAGCACCCATCATTTTTTTTTTTTTTTATGCGACTTCCACGAAAGTTTAAACTTATAGCACATTATTACCATGGGAGGAATAAGGTTTTTTTTTTTTTAAATTAAGTTTTATCATTTTGTTTTGCATTTTTTAAATTCATTTTTACCTGGTCCGGAAACTCGGCTACAGAAACCAAACATGACATGGGATGGCAATTTGAGATTTAGCCAACCAAACTGTATTCTTATTGGTTTAAATAGCAATGTAAAATGGTGGTACAACATGATGGCATTTCATGCTGGTTGGAGCATTGCCCTGGTTAAACAAGTCTCCCGTTGTTTTCATCAGGGAACCAGGGCGAACAGTTGAAAGTCAGCTACTGGAAGAAATCCTAGAACACATCCCAACATCAGCAGATTTCAAGACTGGCACTATCGACGTAAGAACTATCAATGGAAAAGAAATGGAACTAACAGAAAACCAGGCCTCCAATAAGTGTCTCAGTGGTTCATATTGGACGATGAAATTCATCTACCATCTAAAGGCAATCATATTCATACCACGACGGGATTCGAATCCACACTGTTAGTTGAAAAGCTGATAAGCTAACCACTTAGCTAACTAGGCAGACAAAGTATCTTTAAAAAAAAAAAAAGCATAATGCAGAAAAAGTGCCCCCATAAGAAAGCTGCAGGGCGTCTGTGAGGGATAGAAAGAAAGGGATTACCTATTAGATTCCGTCAGATTTGAGATTCATGAGGTGTTAAGGGTTGAGCAGGACAGAAGTAATGCTTTGAACAAAAACCAGCAGGAAGATTTTTGGACGCGTTACCATCGGGTTTCGTGTACTATCTAGCCGGTCTGTAAACCGCTTTACTGCTGTACTCTAAAATGGAGGAAGGGAAGCGTCCTAATTTATTAATAACCGTGTGTTGAGTCTGCGCAGCAAAGCCATAACTTGCGCCGCATGTAAGAAGAACGTGGGAGGAACCAAACGCCCTGCTTTGAAGATGAACATGGTGGTATCTACATAGAAGAATATTTCTGAATCTAATCACAACTAGAGAGAATGACACTAGAAATTGGAGGATTAATGTTATACATTTCATTAAATTAATTAATCATCGTGATTAAATCAATTAATAAAATCATCGTCAGTTTAATGTATAATTAAACTGACGATGTTTACTGCTATAAAGCAAATGATTGCACAGATTGGGCAAACAAAGGTGCCATGGCATAGGAGTAAGCCAGAACAGAATAATCCTCGGCACAGTTCTGCAGCCATGGAAAATATCATAGCCAAGATCTAAAGACAGAACATTTCTATTTATCGTCTAATCTTAAAAGTTGTTCTGGTTATCCATACAGTAATTTACGGAATTTGAAAATAACCCACTAAACTGCGTGTGTGGAGTGGGGAAGTTGTAATTGCCTGACTCGAATGATGTTATTTTGAGTTTCACTATTAAGATCAAAACTTTTACCAATCTCACATAGCAGATACAAAAATTTGGATTTAATGGTGCTGTTTGTTCTCGTTCACTCCCTGCCCCATTTTTATCACGCAGGTAGACTTATCCAGATTACTTCAACTTGATGATTAAAAAAAATAAAATAAAATAAAATAAAAAATGTTCATATATTTGCAACCTCAATACTACCTGGTCACTTGGAGTGTCCGTAGAAATTCCTTCTCTATATGATTTTATCCAAATTATGGTGAAATTACATTTTAAAATAAATGAAAATTACAATTAAAGTTTCAATTTAATTATATAGTCGCGGATCCTTTTCAGAATCTATATATTATATATATATATAGATTATATATATATATATATATATATATATATATATATATATTACTTTTATGGCTAATATAGCCTACTTTCATTTAGGAGTGCCCCTTTTTACAATGTCATTGTTTTTTTTACTCAAATCTTAGGGCATTATTGATGTGTCATAAAACTAATGCCCTAAGATTGAGTAAAAAGCCAATGACATTGTAAAAAGGAGCACTCCTAAATGAAAGAAGGCTATATTAACCATAAAAATAATAGTTTATTATAGAGAAGTAACATGAGAATTTTCCCAGAAATAATACCTAAAAAAATAAATAAATAAATAAAATATAAAAAGGCGTGAAAGTGAAACTTCGAGTTTAAGCGTCCGGGTTTTACGTTTGTTGTAAAAGTACAGTCTGACCATGAGCACAATGGAAATTTAGTTATGTTTTCCCGAATTTTTTCCTAAATTTAGTAATTGGGGAATGTTATTTACCTCTAAATGCCGTATTGCTGAGACTGCCGGAATTTCATTACAAGGAATTCGTTGTTCCTTTGCATCATCATCATCATAGTGAAATTATATACACCTGGTTGTCGACTTACGACCACACACAAAAAATAATAAATTAATGAATAAATTAATAATAAATTAGGCAGCGGCGCGTACGATAACTATGGGATACGATAGTTATCGTACGATAACCCGCGTACGATAACTATCTCTCACATACATCGCTTTCAAGCATCTGTTGCGTGTGATGTATTAATTAAAATTCTACTGAAATATTACCCATAAAATGTCTAGTAAAAGGAAAATGCCTTCATCTACAGATACGCCAGCTAAGAAGTCAAGGAAAACTATTGATTTCGAGTGTAAAATGAAAGCTATCCAGAAGTATGAAGGCGGAAAGAAAGTAAATACGATAGCACGTGACTTGAAGTTATCACATTCCACGATACTTAAGAACAAAGAAAGAATTCGGGAAGCTGTGAAAGGTTCCGAACTTATGAAGTCTACAATTTTGACCAAACAACGACAGGGCCCCATCCATGAAATGGATAAATTGTTGTTTATGTGGATGGAAGATTTAATACAGAAAAATTCACCCATGAGCCTTTGCACAGTGCAAGCGAAGGCAAGAAGTCTGTTTCAGAGTTTAAAATCACGCACCGGAGACGATTACGCAGAAGATTTTCAGGCTAATACTGGATGGTTTAAGCGTTTTAAAAAAAGATTTGCTTTGCATAATTTACGTGTCACAGGAGAAGCAGGAAGTGCAGATGAAGATGAAGTCCAGAAATTCGTTGATAGTTTCAACTATTTAATCAAAGAAGAAGGTTATCTACCGGAACAAATATTTAACGTAGATGAAACCGGCTTGCAATGGAAACGCATGCCTAATCGTAAGTACATACACCAAGAAGCAAAAAGGATGCCAAGATTCAAATATTTTAAGGATCGGTTGACTTTGTTGCTTGGTGGGAATGCCGCGGGTTTTAAGCTGAAGCCTCTTCTCATTTATCGTTCAGAAAACCCTCGTGCATTTAAGCACATCAACAAGCACACACTGCCCGTTTACTACCGTTCAAACCCTAAAGCTTGGATGACTCAAGCACTGGTCGAAGACTGGTTCATGAACTGCTTTATTCCCCATGCTCGTGAATATTGTGCGGAGAGATGTATCCCTTTCAAGATTTTATTGATTATGGACAAACCCCCCCTGGCCACCCTCCTCATCTGGACGACCGTCAACATGATGTTAGAGTGGTTTTTATGCCACCTAACACAACCGCTCTCATTCAATCCATCGATCAGGGTGCTATTTCAGAATTCAAGGCTCAGAACGACATTCGCAGAAGCCATCGAAGAGATAGATTCTGATGCTGATTTATCTGTGCAAGACTTTTGGAAGCAGTACAACATTCTTCAATGTATCAAGAATATTTCGACCGCATGGGAATGTGTAACAAAGAATTGTATGTCGGGAATTTGATACATTTGAAGGATTTGAAAAAGGGGAGGAACTGGAAATGATTACAGAAAAAATGGTTAAACTTGCAAATAATCTTAAATTAGAATGTGAAATAGAAGACGTAGAGGAGTTGCCAGATTGTGAAATAAAAGAACTTTCGGATGAAGAGTTGATTGAATTGGAAGCACAGAGAGTGTCAGAAGAAAAAGCGAGAGAGGAAGAAGAGGAGCCAGAAAAGAAATTCACTTCAAAAGAGTTTATCAGATTTTTTTTCGCAACTGAATAAAGCTCTCGCCAGTTTCGAAGCAATGGACCCTAATGTCGAACGATTCACAAAGGTTGAACGTATCATTCAAGATGCTGTGCGTTGTAATCGTGAGATCATCATCATCATCAAATTCCTGCCATGTACCCTCAAAGGGTGTACAGGATATGACAGTACTACATGAAAAAATTACATCATTACTAACTTCCTATCTACAATTTTCCTCCAAATCAGTCTGTTACTTGTTAAGACTCCAACATTATCAGATCTTATATTTCTATCGTCTAAGGCACTTTGTACCGTATCAATCCACCTATATCTTGGTCTTCCTCTAGGTCGTTTTCCTGCCAACCTGGCAGAGAACACTTGTTTTGCTAATCTTTCCTCTCCCATTCTATTTAAGTGACCATACCATCTGAGATTAGCTCTGCTAACGCATTCCTGGATGCTGACAATGTCAAGTTCTTTCCTAATATCCTCATTTTTAATATGATATTGCCATTGATGCCATCTGTTCACGCCTCTAATCTTTCTCAGGACTCTCATATCTGCGGTCTCTAGTCTTTGGTCAAGTGTTTTACTTCTGACCCAGCTCTCAGATCCATAAGTTAAAATTGGTTTGAACACTGTCTTGTATACAGCTAATTTGGTGTTCCGACTAATTTCTTTCTTATTCCATATGAATTTATTCAACTGACTTCCCACGATACCAGCTTTGCTGATTCTGTTGTCTATTTCTAGATTTAGTTTACCATCTTCAGTAAAAATTGTGCCTAAGTAGATGAAATGTTTTACTTGTTCCACAGGTTCTCCATTCACAACACAGTTGACATTTTCAATGATTCTGCCTATTTTCATTGTCTTTGTCTTTTTATTGCTGACCTTCATACCATACCATACAAACTGTTCAAACAAAGTTCAGCATGTTCCTCATCAAGCGAACATCTCCTACTTCAACCCTGACGATCCACAACCCAGCACAAGCAAAGATTAAAAATTGATTTTGTAAATTTCATTTGTATTAATTTTTAACATTAATTTTAGATTGCATTTTTGTGTTTACAGTACAGTATGTACAGTATTATTTTTCACATTATGTACAATATACATAATTATAAATTTAAAAGATTATAAAAATAAATTATAACGATGATAAAAAGATTAGAAAGGTTAAAGAATACTGTTAATAAATATATGGGCGACATACGACCAGAGCGACCCGACCAGTCAGACAGAACGGAAGTCAGTCATATATATATATTTATATATATATATATATATATATATATTTATATATATATATATATATTGATATATATATATATATATATTTATATATATATATATATATATATATATATATATATATATATATATATATATATTTATATATATATATATATATATATATATATATATTTGAAATTTGAAACGTTTTTTGTCTGGTAAGCCGGTAAGCTTACCGGCTTACCAGCCCGGAACTCGGGGGGTTGGGCGCCGTAGGTGCCAGGGGGACAGATCCCCCCCCCTAGTGTATATATATATATATATATAGTTGGAATTAAGATCGATGAACTGTGTTTGTTAAATGCATGTGTTCGTCAGTCAGTTTGACTAGTTTATTTACGAAATGCTAAACCCAAGTTTCAAAAAAAAAAAAAAAGTTTCCTGAATGAAAAACCAAAGTTTCTGGAATGAAAAGACGCTGGTCTCACTATTTGGCTCACGTTCTGCCGTTATAAGAATTCTTAATGTCTTAAACTGAATTTAAGCCATTTTTTTCTCCCTAACCTAAGGACATATGTCAATTTTATTAGGATAGGATGCAGCATCAATCTTCAGAGCGTTTCCGGCGTTCAATTAAAAACGCTTTAAGATCTTTTGAAAACAAAATACGTTTCCCAAATAAAGAATACCTCAGTGTTTAATTTTTTTTTTTTTTTTGAGATTTAAAAAAAAAAACAATACGCTAATAAGATTACCTGAAGTGGCAGATTAAAAAATGAATGCATTTTTATATGGGCTTTTTCATTTAAAGGAGAATCAGTCAATCTCATACGGAGGTAGAAGAATTTTTTTTCTCTCGGAAACTCGAGTTTTTCATCCAGGCAAATCGGTTTTCACACAGACGTAATTTACAGACAAAATATATTGTTGGTGGTGGTGGTTATGGGCGGTAGATGGCGTTGATGATAGTTGTGTGTAGTATAAGTAATAGGGGAGACGGCTAGGTGTGTGTGTGTGGCGGAGTGCCTTCCCGCAATACGTTCTTGTACTCCTTGGAGGTGTCACATAATAATAATAATAATAATTATTATTATTCAAATTAAGGGGATATTAAATCCCACATTGTTTTAAAACCGAATAAGAAACTCAGAGATTGGAATCAGAGAGTTTCATGCCGAATATAGTTTACTATATTCGGCATGAAACTAGGTGCAACCATTAAGTTACTTAAATATAAATTGCACCTGTTTGACAACTTGTATAGCAGAGTATATAAGTTCTTTTCGCTATACCCTTTGGTATCTATTTGGTCTAGCTACTCACTGATGAAGCCTCAAAAAAAGGTTGAAACCGGTCTGGGTAGTGACCTCCCACCACAATGGAATAACAGTATACATTTCCTAGAAAATGTGTTTTTACATTATGGAAAATACCAAGATTAGCGATCAAAATTTTCCCCACCTTTGCAACGAGTTGCCTGAGATTGTACTACGTACTAGGACTACTTGCATTAGCTCACGCTAGTAACCGCCGATACTTTTATAGTTTACTATATTCGGCATGAAACTCTCTGATTCCAATCTTTGAGTTTCTTATTCGGTTTTAAAACAATGTGGGATTTAATATCCCCTTAATTTGAATAATAATAATAATAATTATAATAATAATAATAATAATAATAATAATAATAATAATAATAATAATAATAATAATACGCCTATGTTTTGTCTTGCGAATGGAACAAGTACTCTCCTTTTCTCATCCTTATGACCTAGGCAAGGCGCTGCATCAAATTATCTCTTTCATAGTTTTACAACAAACTGAAGGATTACACAAATTCAACCTTTTTTTTTTTTTTTTTCTACATTATGCATACCTGCTAGTATGATGATCAGTGGCGAATTCGCCATGCTTGCTGCGCAAGCTCATTAATTGAGAAAGAAGTAATATTTATTTGTTAATAAATGCATGCATTTATTGGCATTCTATTTAGGCTTTTATTTTTGTAGACAGAAGATGTTTTAAGCTTGCGCGGCAATAACTGAGCTTTGCGTTGTGTATCGAAGGCCGATGCTTGTATCAAAGCTACCTTGGCTTGCTCGGTTGTATATAGGAGCTTCCAGATCCACACAGCAGCACTGTGATTTCATGCGCACGCATAGCCGTTTCACGTCGTCTCACTCTGTTGCTATGCAGTCAACGTAGCTCTAGCCAGTGAGCTTCAGCCAGCCTTTACGAGTGTGCGTGTTGCTTGGGAAAATTAAGTTACAACCAACTTTTTATGACAATGTGTTATTGACCAGTTCATAAAGAAGAATAGTAGGGTAGAATTTGTATTCAAGTTGCTAAATTGATATAGATAGAATATCATTCGTAAAATAAATGTTGTATTTGTATGATTAAATGTACATAAATTTATAAATATATAGTTTTAAATGATCAGTAATTCATTATTCCGCTAATCAGACTTGAATCGCACCTCTCACTCCCTGAATGATGACAGGAGCAAGCGTGAATTTCAAGACCAGCATTCGCCCCTGATGATGAGAGTATAAGAGTCACAACACACACACACACACACCAAGAGAAAAAACGCGGGAGTATATTCACTTCACAATAAGGCCTTTATTTTGTAAGGACTGTTACATCTAGTGTCGTCGAAAGAGCACTTGTGCTCATTTCGGATGAAATGTAACATATAGCAATTGGTATGCTGGGTTGCATCTACTTTCGAAACTGTTCTTATCACATAAATTGACTTTTTTGGGGGAGGGGGGAGAACAGCGAAAAAACAAACAAACAAACAAGACCTCCAATTGAATTTGTAAAATACCGACCAGTACATACAAAAATATGTTCGTAATTAAAAAATATATATATATATATTACCTCGATTGAGTCTAAGGGCTCATCGCAAGAGGCCAATCTACTCTACACGACAGTACATGATTCCCCCCATTTACACTACACCATCTAATACCCACTTGTGGTATTTTGGTTTGTTAATTGCGCATGTCTTCTAGTCGTTTTTTTTTTTTTTTAATAGGAAGAATAACGCCAGCTTCCGAGAGAAAAATAAAATAAAATCTGCGACTTCTGTATGAGATCAGTTACCTCATCTTTAGTTGAAAAATCCCATATATGACGAGTGCTGTCATCGTGACAAGAATCGAACGCAGGTCTTTTCCAGTCAAAGTGTATAATATATATATATATATATATATATATATATATATATATATATATATATATATATATATATATACAGGTAACCCTCATATAACGCGGATGTTAGGTTCCATAGAAATGCCGTGTTATATAAATCGCGTTATGCCAGACTCAGATCACATAGAAAAAGTAGGGTTAAGTTCCGAAATCGTTTTTTTTTAAAGATTATATAAACAATGACATATCCAACAAAAAAAAATATTTTTATTTAATTCAGGTAATTCATGTAAGTTAAGAAAAAATAAATTATGAAACAAATACATAGTATAAAATTATAAAAAATTATAAATTGTACGTAAACTTCATTGCATAATGCATAAATGTTTTGGGCAAAATAATATAAAGCGTATATTTTAATCGTCATCACTCTCTTCAAAACTAACATTTCATAGATGTTCTTTATTTACGAGTGGCAGGACGTTCATCACTTGAAATCTCTTGGACATCATTTGTATAATTCTCATTTCATACTTAAGCTGATTTAGTTATCAAGAAGTCAGTAATAAGACCTTACTTACCACTATGCTGCAATGTTTTATAATTTAAGTTCATAATATGGAGCTAAACAAATATCCAATATTCTCGTGAATTTTCCGGAGCGCTCCATTGAGAGATCATATCCACAAAATAACCAAGTTCAATCTTTTGCTAATTTCTTTAAACTCAATTCTTTAACGGATTCATCGCAATCAGAATCTCCGGCAGAAATTCCCCCGCAATTTGGTTCGAAGTCATGTATTAATTGTATCAGTTCCTACTCATTTAACTCTATTTCCCCATCAATTAATTCACTAATTTCGTTTTCAACCATATCGCCATTACTATAAAAATAATTTTTTTTACATGAAAAAAAAAAAAAAAAAAAAAACATTACATATTGTATGTAACTCACCAGAAAATAAATTGCTCAGCTTGAGATTAACACACATGATTTTTAATGCGCTTTCCTGGCAGAAAACGAAGACAATTTTCAACAATAAACACTTTATACCAGTGTTTCTCAACGTGGGGCCTACGCCCCACAGGGGGAGATTTGAATATTGTACATATTTATACATATTTATATTATACTTTTCCAGAATTTGTCTGACTATTATTATTATTTGTCACCTCTAGGGAGTCCAAAGACTCATCGAGGGAGGGTATCTGCTCTACAACTCTATTTCCACCACTCACAATCCACCAGTTGACCGCAACTACACCAACGCTATCTATCGTCGACCACCACCAATATTTCCACAGATAATCACAAACATCCATGCCCACGACGGGATTCGAACCCGCAGCCTTTTGGCTGGGGAGCGGATACGCTAACCACATAAATAATAGAGTTATTATTATTTATGTGGTTAATAATAATTAACCTAGAGGCTAGAGGGGGGGGGGGCATCAAAATCTTTGAGACGTTGAGGTAGGACATCAAAATCTTTGAGACGTTAAGGTGGGGCATGATTCAAAAAAGGTTGAGAAACACTGCTATAACGGTAAACAACTGACGTACATGCGTGAAAAAAAGGGTATTTCCCCTAATATAAATTCGCTACTTATAACTACATCCGCGATACGGACAGACGCAAATTTAACGAAGATAATATTTGATTTTTAAGTCGCGCGTTGAAAAATATATGAAAACATAAAGGGTTAATACAATTCGTGACCGTCTTATATTGAAACCGCGTTGTATAAGTACCGCGTTCAACAAGGGATAATACAATTCGTGACCGTCTTATATTGAAACCGCGTTGTATAAGTACCGCGTTCAACAAGGGATAATACAATTTGTAGACCGCTTTGCTTTTCTTACTTCTCTCGTGTGTGTGCGTGTCAAAATTAGCCATTCTCATATAAAGGTAGCAAGGCTTTCCTGCCGAAACCTCTGGACTTATCCCCCAGCAAAACAGCCAACCCTGCTACACAATCAACAAACAAAAATAGATTTGTGAGGTAAGGTGGTGTAATGTGGTTCCCACGATGAAACCTGAAACTCTAAAGACACCGTGTAATAATACCTTTATTGTTGTTCTGGTTGTTTACAATCAAATATTAAAAAACCTTCTTAACTGTAAACTATGTTTTTATAAGTCTTTTTAAAATTTTCTGTCCTGCACTAGTAATGTTTCTGTCATTTTTAATCAATCGCTTTCCATCTAAGAAAATAAATGATAGAATCTTCGAAAAAATTAATCATAACAGAGAAATCAAGTATTAAATAAAAGCAGCAGAGATCGAAAATTTACATCGAGTTTACACATTTTGGAAAGTGCTAAACTCAAGTCTGTAAAACTTGATGACATTACTCTATCGTGTAAAGATGCCATTAGTAATGCCCGGATAAACCAGATTCATATATTAAAATAATAATATTAAAGTAGATACATCGTACAAACATTTAACGCTGAACAGAGCGAAGCTCGCGAAGTAATCAGCAGTCACATTTTAAGACATCATTTACATTTATGATCAGTAACCGTTATAATGCTGCGTTACTGTTCGTAAATTTAAGTACAATAATAATAATAATAATAATAATAATAATAATAATAATAATAATAATAATAATAATAATGAATAACAACAATTTTAAAATAGCTCTCTAATTAACTATTTTCCAATTATCGTCAGATATAAGAGATGCTTATTCTACCTTTCAACATACCGCCATTAATATGCAATATCAATTAATAATGGTGTAATGTAAAGACTTACCATTTATATCACCGCTGTTATCTTGAAAAATATCTATCGATTCAGGAGAACCGCAGTGTTATCTAAATAAAAGTGTATACTTTTTATGCACACTTATACATATGCAGGCACTTCTATAAAACGTTGAATGTTGCTTTCCAATAACCTATAACTAAGCAATTATTCATCTCCTGGTGCTACATTAATCATGAAAATATTTTAATTGGGGCGCTGTTATAACAATAAATCACGAGTACTTCCAAATTTCTAGAATATTTCTCTTTTATATATATATATATATATATATATATATATATATATATATGCAGTAAAAAAAAATATTTAAAAATTTAGTAAATATCAGAGATCAAATAATAGCATAAAGATCTCTGATTAAAAATTCTGAAAATTGATTATGAATGGAAGGTGTCGTTCATAGAAGTATGACTATTAATCCAGCGCGAAGCATTATTTAAGGGGGGAACTCCCCAACACTTCGACTTGGTATGTGGGCAATACGCAAAGAAGAGGAGGAAAAAGACGTATTTATTATTATTATTTTCATGAGGGTTCCATTCACCAGAGTTTGTTTTAATCTATACTACATTAGTACAGTAGATAGGCAGAAAGATAACGAGATAGAAGAAACTTATTTGCGTTGCAATAGGTTGCAATCTTTGAGAAATACATAGGTATGAGGACTGTTTCAAAACATATAAATTGAATGCATGCAAAATTAAAAATTAAAAAAAAGTAAGTTTGCAGCTGAACTGTGAAGGCTGAATATCTTCTGTGTATCTTTAACAGATTTAAAGGATATAGGCGAATCGCCTATGCCAATTATGATAAACGTTGACCATGAAATGATTTGTTCACATTAAGCAGTAGAAAATAAACGTCTCTATAAACGAGAGCACATAAAATGGCGAAAATTAAATCGTTACTTAACTTAATTTTTCTCTTCTGTACCCAATCAGGTATTTTCAGGGAGTATAAACACCCTAAATGTTCAATAAAGCCTTCAAGAGAACGAGATGGACTAATTTCTTGGTTTTGCTTAGTGGAAGTTGTGTTTGCACTCCTCAGCGCTAAACTGCCCGAAGATGGACTTCGAGTTCAAGTCTAGTCGCCGACTAGAGGAACTCTTACTAAGCCTTTTTTTGGACCGGTTCCCGAGATAGTTGATCTCTGGCACGTGCAAGCGGGTTTTTTTCTCCCGGAAACTTGGGTTTTTCGTCCCTTAAACTCAAGAAAATCGACCGAAGAACCCACACTATTCAGACATTAAAATTATTGTGTTAGGGTTAGAGACCATGAGATGGCGGTACTTGCTGAGCCGTATCTTCACTGTTGGCTGCTCAGATTTGCTACCAGTGGAGGTTGAAGTGCCCACTCAGTCTCCAAAAGTTAGATATGGCAAAAACAGTCTCTCCTAGTCCCTATACTCGATATATATTTTTTTAAATTTCTTGGATGCTGAGGAGGTGGTATTTGTAATGCATTATGACAAAAACAAAAGTGGAAAATTAGAATCTTCATAAAGAAAATGAGAAATTCGACTCATTCAAGAAGTAAAATCTCATCTATGTCAAGAGAATATGAGTATAATCAAAAGGAAAACTGGAAGTAAAGATTTACATCCAGAAATAAGACAGGATAATTTCACTAGCACTGAAATTAACTTGCTTATCAGAACCTCATTGAAGAATGGTTTGGGGATCATATGTAGGATAAAGTTGATAATTTAGAAGTTTTAGCATTTGTGTCTTGCAAAATTTGTCAAATGAGAAACAATGGTGTATATATGTACTGTTATCAGCAAAGCATGGATCAGATTTGAGTCAACTAGAGGAGGACATTCATATTTAGAAGAAAGAGAGTGAGTAATGAAGAGAGCCTTGTAGGGCCCCCTGAGCAAAGTTTGAAGAAAAAATTGACACGCCATCACACACAGTGTATCACAAGAGAAAAAGCTAGCAACCTAGTTGCAGAACCCAGAGAACAAACTACATGATGGTAATTTACTTAATGACATTCTCTGCTAAGCAAAAATGCTTTACACATATCAAGAGCAACCACTTGAGATTTCCTTAAATTATCCACGGCATTTGGCTATATATAGGAGTTATAAGCAAGAAGATTCCCCCCCCCCTTAATCCATGGTATAGGAATCCACACTGGAGATTATTTATTACTTGCAAAAGTTCAACTGGGAACAAAAGTTGAGTTTTAATTTGATTGCAAAGTCTGTCGACCTTCTTAGGAATAATAATTATAATGGACTATGTAACTCGGTGGAAGTGCCGTTTGTATCCTCTATGCTAGGCCACCCGAAAAATAACACAGGTTCGATTCTAGCTGCTGATTAGAGGAACTTTATCGAAACCTATCAAACGGTTTCCCAAGTTATTCAATATCTGGCTCGGTTTTTCACCTAACAAACTCAAGAATATATAGACCTCTTAACCTACTCAGACATTGTGTTAGAGTTAGGGACGAAGAGTTGGAGACAACTGTCAGCTGTCTCTTCATCGTATTCTGCATATAATTAGTAGTAGTCCTGGAGCAGATTGGTTACTGGTAGCAAATGAGCTTCCCCCTCACTCTCCAAAAGAGAGATAGGGTTAAAACTGCCTAAACGGAATAAAATATGATTTTTTAAGGATAATAATAAAAAAACAGAGAATTATTGAAACTACATGGAAAATTTAAACATATGAAGGAAGAATCTACGAATATGTATAAAATATTAAAAATATTTCATGGATTAAGGAATAGAATCAGAAATGAAACAGAAACAAATGCAAATTGTGATTACCGCTGGGTGCAAATACGACTTCCACAGAGAGTATTTTATTAAACCAACAATTATTATTATTATTGATCCACATAATTGATACACAGTCAAAACAAGATATCATTTAAACAACAATTTTACTGGTGATACAGAACAACACAGATCCTTCCCAAGAATGTAAGAATAGTCTGTCAGGCAGCGTCATAAAATATGGACTGTTCCAAGTAATGCTGTTTTTGTAGATCATATAAGTCACTTCGTTGATGTTTAATTGCTGTAAATAGTTGATTACCTTCTTTGAAATTGCACCATGCACCGATAACTATTGGGATGATTTTGCTATGTTTAAGCCACAGCAGGCCAACTTCGATTGTCAGATCTCGATATATTTAGTATTTTTTTTTTTTTTTTGTTAACAATGGTTTCTGCGATATCGATAATCCAAAACTGTCGATGTTCGATAATTGTGATGTTAGGTCTATTATATTACAAATGCCGATCAGTTTGTATTCTAAAGTCCCAGAGAATTTTTGTGTTTTGTTTTCTAATACTCTCTATTTTATGAGGCCACCAGTAATCAGATGTACGAAAGCCACATTTTATACATGCCAGTGAATATTTTGGCCACTTGATTATGGCGTTATTTATGGTCAGTTTGAGCTACTTGATGCAGAACTGATTAGATGTTCTACAGTGTCATCTTTCTGATTGCATAATCTGCATTTGGTGTTATTATTGATGTTCAAAATGTTTGCTTTCATTGCAATAGTTTGTAATAACTGTTCTTCAGCCGCAAGAATAAATTCTTCTGGTTCTTTTTTAATATATTCATATTGTCGCAATTGCCACTTCTTGTTCATATCAATTTTGTCCACAGTATCTCTAAGAAATTTCATCCATGGATTCATTTTTCCAGCGCACATATCAGTTATTTTGCTGTTTCTTTTTGTAATCGGATTTATTTCCTGTTGCTTTAAGATTATTATTATTATTATTATTACAACTGGCGTTTTCATGGAGTTAGAAGACATGGAGAGCAGATATGGTAACCACTCTGTCAGACAGGCTGCCTTTGTTCCAGAGAACAGAAATAAATGAAACGGAAGATGAGTACGCTTTGCGGGTTATCAGTTGAACTTTAAATGAATGTTGAGCATCTGCTGCTTGTGTTAAGTAGGAATAGGATATGACTGGTGACAGTTCTCCTCACACGAGTAAACGTTGTTTTGTACACACTATTATAATGGGCAGTAGGCATTAAAAAAAATAATATGGAAACAAAATGTCTGTGAGACACTGGAAAGAAAGTCGTTACTTAAGGAAACTGCATTCTTTCCTAGAGAGCCAAAAATTTTTAGAGATACTCGAATTTTTGGTACATTACCCCTAAATGTGAGTATATATGAACAGATCGGGAATTTGTAGAGTTAGTAGCGGGCTAAGTGAAACTAACGCCTTAAATTATAAAAATATCCTTTAGAGGTACTTTCCTCAAGCCAACGATAGCAAGCAATGGTAATTTTGTACCATTCCTCCTGTAGGCATGCAATGCGGTCCTGTACTGTTGAGGGGGCGAACATCCCCTCATCTCACCTTAAGTTGCAGTTTTTCCCATAGATGTTTAATAGGATTGAGATCAGGCTCTGTAAAGGAGAGCAAACGTGGCGGCGTTCATGTGCACAAACTGCGCAGTTATAGCAGTAGCTGCCTTATGACACAGTGTATTGCCTGGCTGAAAGAAACAATTGTTAGTTCCGTAGAAAGAAACGCCAGAAAGCAGGAAGTGTTGCATTATCGAGAATGTTCAGATTCCGGTCAGAGTTCAATGTTCATGTCACTGCAAACTTGAGAGTTGCTTGAATGGAAACTCATGTTTGAGCAACGATTCTGAAGGTTTTTGTGAAGAAATATATGTTGAATGTTTCTTGCTGATATGTTGAATGCAGAGTACCGCATTCAACATATCGGCCTACGAATGGCTGTTTTTAAAATATCATCCTTTGTAGAACCTCACGGTTACATTTCATGACTTTGGTGAGTCGAACACTGCGGGTAGGATTTGCGATAAATTTCCTACTCTCCATCGCAGCATGAAATTACTGATTGTTAACCTCGGATGGTCCAGATTGAGAACAATTTGTCGAATGTCAGTTTCCTTTGAGCAGCCATTTTACACGTTCTCAGTTGGACTAACTTCAGAGCATCATATTTCTCTAATTTATACTGGCTACAAAAGCGCCTCGGTACATGGCACGATAAACCTTGCTCATGCGGGTGTCCATTGAATTATTTCCAAACATCGTATGTAAAGATGCCAAACTTTTTGTATGCTGAAGATCCTAGAGAAAGATGGTTTTAATAGTAAAAAGATTGAATTGTGATCATGATGCCCAATTCTGTATTGAAGGTCAGTCAAAAGATCAGTTTCTAAAGAATTGCAGAATATCTTGAAGATTGGAATGTTACAGAATGCTTTTGCAGGATTAAGAGGAGCTTTTGTATATCAGGAAAAATGGGGAATAATAAGAAACACCTAAAACACCTGCACTAACATAAACGTCTGAAAGGGAACACAATTTACCATTACATGTAGCGATGCATCTGAGAGAAAAAAATAGTAAGAGAAATTAAGAATTTACTGAAATCATGTTAGATAATTTTATCTAACAGCATGTGAAAAAAAGAAACCGAGATCAAAAAAGTGTTAGATTTGTTCATGGCGTCAGCAGGATCTCTGTTATGAATGTGATTTTCTACCACCAGTTAGTGATAGTGATCATACTGTGGTCTCATGGGAAGTATCTAAATATATTATTGTTGCCATTAGAACTGGTTACATACTGAATTACAAATCTGGAAATTATGATCACCTTAGGAGAATATTATCTTTGGTCCCATGGTATCAGTTACTGAATGGGAAAAATGTCAGCAATGCATGAGAAAAAAGTGCTTAAATCAGGCGGTATCTGAAATATATCCCTGGTGTTCGAAGAATAAATAGCTTGGGAGTGAATTGGATGTGCAACCAAAAGAAGATGTGGAAAGATAATCATGAGAATAAGAGTGAGAGGAGTTGCAAAATATATAAAGCTCAGGCCAGAAAATTAACGAATATTGTGAGGAACGCTAAATCGGAGTATGAAAAGAAATTGTCCATTCAAATTAAAGGCAATCCAAAAGAATTTTATCGTTATGGAGCAAGCAAAAGAAACTATGAATTTGGAAGATGCGGATCATGGTGGATTGTGCATAGGCACTGTGCAACAGAGCCATTCCAGTTTTCTCGATATATAAATATATCTATTAATTTATTTATATTTGCTTGTAATATTTAATTTTATCATCAACAATCCTATACAATTCTCTTATTTTGTATAAAAAATAATAAAAATCCATCCTGTAGCAATTAGGAGGACGAAGGATGCTAGCAGCACTGTGTTTACCACAGTGCCATCTTCATACATGCACAAGCATATGCACGTCATAGTGAGGTGCGAGCTATTAGCGTAATGCGGCACTGTCCGTCGCGCAGTTCCACTGTTGTTTATATGCGGTTTGCGCCAATAGTAGAGTGTTCGTAGTATTTATCGTGTTTACTCCGTCTCTTTAAATATTTGGACATTACAATTCAAGGATTTAATTGTAATATCCAAAAATTGTAAATCCATTCATTTAATTACAACTGAAGGAATGGATTTTATTTTTAAGTAATTTTCAATTATACCAAACTGTATAATTTTATCGATAATAAACAATATTTTTCATGAAACAAAATAAGAAGAATATATTTTATTTTAAAGTAATTTTGAAATATACAAAACTGTATAATTTTATCTATAATTAAAATATTTTTTCATGTTTAATTTTTTACTATAATTTTGATATTTTATCCAAACAAGAGCATGTGTAGCTCAGTGAATGTGGCGTTTGTACACAACGGCGCTTAACCGCACGAAGGAAGACTTTGTTTCGAATCTAGTCGTCGAGAGGAAATTTTTCTAAGCCTTTTTTCGACCGGTTCCCGAGTTAGTCGATCTCTGGCACAGGCAAGCGGGGTTTTTCTCTCGGCAACTCGGGTTTTTCGTCCCGTAAACTCAAGAAAATCTACCGTAGAACTCACATTATTTCAAACATTAAATATATTGTGTTAGGGTTAGGGACCACGAGATGGCAGCACTTGTTGAGCAGTCTCTCTTCACTGTGTGCTGCTTAATTAGTGATAGCCTTGGGCCAGCTATCTCTGATTGGCTGCCAGTGGAGATTGAACTGCCCACTCAGTCTCCAAAAGTTAGATACGGCTAAACGGCCTTGCCTACTCTCTATACGGGAATAGAAATGCGTTAGCTGATTTTTTTGTCGTATACACTGTACCGATAGTGTGTATGTACATTTCGAAAGTTGCAGATGCGGATGGAACTCTAGCACCAGAAGCTAATAATATTGTTCAGTATGAGTGCTCACTCTGTTAATATATATGAATCATGTAGCATGGTGCATAGTGCTATTGTTACATTGGATGAAGGGTTTCAGGTTCATGAAAATGAGGTTGAAGAGCTGTTGCATAACCTAGATAAGAATTTGTTAATAGCGACAGATGAAATATCAGCACGTTGCTAATGGAATGATCAACCGAATCGCTTAGGCCTTTCACGTGTTTGTATAACTTGAATCTCAGCTCAGGAATCATACCACAGGAAATGAAGGATTGTGTGTTAGTTTCATTGTACAAGAGTAGTGCAAAACTGGTGTCTAACTACTGTGGTAGTGAAGATTTTAGAGAAATTAGTAAGAATTCGCATACAGAAATGGGTAGGCAATCATGCTACACTCTGCAAGGAGCAGCATGGGTTTACTAAAGGATGGTCATGTTTTAGCGATTGGCTCTTATTTTATAACAACATTACTTCTGCTTCGGGTAATGGGAATGAATACACTATGATAATATTGAATTTTCCTAAGGTGTTTGATACCACACGAAAGACTATTGCATTAACTGGAGAATATGAATATAATTTAAATCTTGAATATAAACTGTTGGCTTGGGTCATTGGATGTTTGAAAGACAGATATCAAAAATTGGTATATGATGGGTGTGTATCTCTCAGATTTAAGGTGACCAGTGGTGTACCATGGCATTCAGTCCTTGGGATATTGTGATTTCTTCTATA
Organism: Typopeltis vanoorti; assembly: GCF_054136105.1. NCBI lineage: Eukaryota > Metazoa > Arthropoda > Arachnida > Uropygi > Thelyphonidae > Typopeltis > Typopeltis vanoorti. The sequence goes on from NC_143563.1 coordinate 16,576,390, forward strand.
TATTAATGACATTAGTAAATATCTATCAGGAGATATGCAATTGTTTGCCGATGATGTGAAGATAAGCAGGAAATTTAGGACTGCTATTGATATCCAGCACATATGGCTGGTTAATGCAAACTTGACAAAAGTTATAGGCTTTGGTGAAACTTGGATAACAGAAGATAATGTAGTTACAGGGATTGAATATGAAGGGTTTAGTATTTTCTGGGAGAACAGAGCGTAGGGTACTACTGATTATAGCAGATGAATTGCAGCCAAAAATAATAAGAGATATAGGAAGCAATATTAAATTGTATATTTTAGGTATGGATGATCAATCTAGTTGCAGTTGTTAAATGTATGAGTGATATCATTAAATACAAGCTGCTTATTGATAATAATGCAGAAGAACAAAATGCTGTGGAGTCGATATAATGACGAAGGTGATCAGAAAACTCCTGAACTGGAGAAGGATCAGACAAGAAAGATGATGAGCATGGCAAGAAAGACAAAATTAGATTAGCAGAATTATCTAATAGAGCAGGCCAATGGAAATTCCAAAGAATTCTTTCGCTACATGGCGAGGAAGAGGAAGGATGGCTATGGAAGATGGATCTGAATGATGATGGATGATAGCCACGAGGTGATAGAAGAATATAAAATAGTTGAATTACTGAGTACCACTTTGCAAGAGTATATCATCCTGAGGACAAATATGTGACAGACAGTGCTGTGGGAAGGTGGATGAATTAACGGTTCTTAGGATATTGCAGAATCTCAATGGAAATACAAATGTGAGATTTGATGCGATATAAGCCTCGGATTTTACGATAATGTGCAAAGGGAATGCCTCTAGCTTTGGTCCTTTAAAGTCTTAGCCATGGTACAGATCCAAGTGAGTGGAAAGAAGAAAAAATATTTCCCTTGTATAATTGAGATTCTAAGACTACAGGTGGCAAATTATAGACCAATCTGTAATTTAGGTATGGTGGTAAAAGTTTTGGAAAAATATGGGTGGATAACAGTATCATACTGCATGATGGGCAACGTGACTTCGTCAAGAGTTGTGCCTTAGCAATTTACTAACTTTTTATAACAGAATAACAGCTAACTTGGATAAATAAAATGGCTACACTGCAGACTGCCAAGGCATTTGACAGAATATCACATGGAATTCTCTTACACATATTAGAACAAATGGGGATGGACATAAGGATTCTGGCTAAGTGGATAAGAGAGCGGCTGCTAATGGAGGATCAGTATCGAGGCGAAGACAAGTGAGTTGTGGTGGTGCTGTGTGGTTCAGTGATGGTATCATTGTTGTTTAATTTGTAGATAAATGATGTAAGAAATAACCTAAAAGGAATATTCACTTGTTTACCTTTGTTGCGAAATTAGTTCGAGTAATCAAGGCGATATGGAAAGCGTTCACGATGATTTAAATTGGCTGTCAGTAAAGGTAAAAGATAATCGGTATCGGCTTAATGCGGAGAAATGTAAGATTTTGCATTTTGGGATAAATAGATTTCAAGCTGTATATCACATTAATAGCATTGTACTGTAAATAGCTGAAGGTAGAGATTTATTGGTGGTTGTAGACTGAGAGTTGAAGTTTAGAGGACATTTTGCTAAGGTAGCCATAAGATTACTTGGCTGTTGAAGATCACCTTATCCTGTAGAGACAAGGAAGTTGTTATTCCTCTTTATAAGGCCTAGATATGTCCACATCTTGATTACTGAACTCAAATCTGGTCTCCTGGGTTTCTTGGGGGATAGGAAACAGTGGAGAAGATTCAGAGTCAAGTGACTGAGATTGTCTATAAAATGTTCCATGTAAGTATGGATTCCAGAAACTTGTTGATAGCAGTAAACGAGGAGATATTATGAAAATATCTAAGGTGCTTAGAGGGTTTTATAGCGTAGATGTAAGTAAAATTTTTCAGCACTTGGCTAGAAAGGTCAGAACAAGGGTTATTCCTGGAAGTTGAAGAAAGGTGTCATTAGTAGGTGTGTGAGGACTAGAATGTTTGCTTGGAGAGTTGTGAATGAGTGGAATGGGTTTCCAGAGTCAGTTGTGAGTACTTTGTCTGTTAATGAGCTCAAGGTAAAGTAGAATAGATTATGTGGTTAGTTTGGATCTCCCGAGGTGTCTTTGGGTTTCATGTAGGTTCCCATCTGTAATGATAACAATAATTTCAAATTTAAATTCGGCTTATTTTGGTGATATTTACCTGGAAATAATTGTTTAGAAAGAATGGAATCCAAAAATTTAATTTTGATATATTTCTCTTTTTTTGAATAATTTTATCTTTCTACTATAGATAATAACAATGACAAATATTTCCATCAATCCTACCTATGTTTGTTGTGAAGTATAGAAGCAAAAGATATTATTTAAGAAAGTCTTATATTATTATTATTATTATTATTATTATTATTATTATTATTATTATTATTATTATTATTATTATTACGGGTAAATCCAAGGAGTCCTTAGACTCATCGAGAGAGGCCCCAAATCATATTCATCAGAACTATTCGACATTCATACAGTATCTATCATACCTCGCCTAAAACTCATTCACTGTCACAGCACCCACTACAGACTCTGGCAGCCAATTCCACTCATCCACCACTCTAAAAGTAAAAAACCCAACTCTAACACCTTTACTAACCACACTATTGCCAAGTTTCCATGGATGTCCCCCTAGTCCTCACGCAACCAGCCCTGTTCTCAAAAATATCTTCTGAATTAATTTTATAGAAACCCTTCAGTAATTTGAATGTCTCAATCATATCACCCCTTTTCTGCCTATCAACCAATTTTTGCAACCCACAAATCCTCAACCTGTTCTCATACGGTTCATTCCGCAGACCTGCTATCATCTTGGTCACTCGCCTCTGGATCCTCTCAACCTCCTCCCCATTAAGAAGAAACCTAGATGACCAAATCTTGGCACAGTAGTCGAGATGGGGTCTTATGAAGGCTCGATACAGAGGAACAATAACCTCCTTGTCTCTGTTTGTCAACGTATTCATCAGCAACCAAGTGATTTGATAAGCTGATTTGGCCACTTTTGCAATGTCCCCAATAAACTTTAACTCCTTATCTACCAACACTCCTAAATCTCGTGCCTCATCAATTTCCTGGAGTACAGTTCCACCATTGTAGTAAACTGCTGCTAATCTTGTCACCCCAAAATGTATAACCTTACATTTTGCCACATTAAATTAACATCCATTCTTCTTATCCCAGACCTCCAATCTATCCAAATCATCTTGTAAAATTTTGACAGCATCTGCATTCACTAATGCCAAACCCAACTTTGCATTATCTGCAAACAAATGAACTGTTCCTCTCAGGTCCTTTCGTATATCATTAATGTATAAATTAAACAGCAGTGGTCCAAGAACAGATCCTTGTGGCATACCACTAGTCACAGGCCGTCTTGTTGACTCTACTCCTGAATAAACCACTCTCTGATATCTCTCCATCAACCACCCTCCTACCCATCTCACCAACCCTATATCCATCCCCCATATGCTGCAATTTACTGATTAGAATTCCATGTGGTATCCTGTTAAAGGCCTTAGCAAAGTCCAGTAGAATCACTGTAAACCCATTACCCTTATCCAGTTCAGCCGTCACTGTGTTATAATACGTGAGCAAGTTACTGAGGCATGATCTACCCTTCACAAAACCACGCTGTCCCCGATACAGTATCCCATTTTCATCTATCCAATCTTGTATTTTCTCCAAGACCTTGATAATGATTCCTGTTATGCTGATTGGCCGGTAATTTTCAACAGCAGCCTTGGAACCACCTTTATGCAGTGGAGCTATTTTCCCCTCTTTCCGCCCCCTTGGGACTGACCCAAACCCTTGGCTGAAATTAAAGAAAATGGTCAAGGGCAATGACAATTATTTAGCTGCTTCACGTACAACACGAGCTGGTATACCATCCAATCCCACAGATGTATTGACATTGAGGTTCTGTAATAGACTAGTTACCTCTACTTCATTTGCGTGTATTTTCGCTAGACTGGTTTTTCCACAGAATCCTATAAAGGATTTTTAATCTAGGATTAAAAAAGGCTTTATAGGATTCTTCGCGTCCAATATAGTTCGAATCTAGTTTTTTGTTATCTTTCAATTCAATTTGCTTATCTTCTAGTTATAATAATTTTGAATTATTATATTTCTTTAAAATTACGAGCTGTTTATTAGAAAATTTAGCAATTTATTTCATTTATTTATTTTTGTGTACAAGAAAAATTTAGATATTTAATATTGTACAATATTTTTGATATTGTTAAAATATATAAATAGATAACTTAAATATTTGATTGCTCCTTTGGGCTAATTTAAAAATTAAGCATCTGTATTATGTAAGTCATTCAGAATGTTTACGAGTTATCCAATCAGAATGTGATCACATTGTTTTGATTGGAGAAATTTAATTGTGTCATGTTTTAGTACTGTAGCGTGTCATAGGTTCGGTGTTTTGGATATGTGAGGTTTTAATTTTCTCTCTGAGTGTGAGACTTATTTCATGTTGTAGCTGAAAGAAATTTCTGAGATTCAGGAATTAAGCATTTCAGTTTTATTTTGCTTCGGAAACTTATTTAACAAAATGGCTACCACTGCAACCAATATTTCTACTAGCCTTGCCCAGCAAATGGCTAATAAAGTGGCCGATTTTGATTACCCTTACTGTGATGAAGTTACCAAATATGAAAAACTTGCAAAAATCGGCCAGGGCACATTTGGGTAAGTTTTATCATTAAATGTTTATTATATAGTATATCTTGTCTCAGTATACGCTTTCTTTTGTTTTCTTTCACCACATTTGTTAATATGTCAGATTAGCTTATGAGTTTTAATTCAAATTTAAATGCTATTTAATTGTAATTTTTCTGTCTCTTTATGGTTCGAACTGTAATGATTTTTTGCTGTATTCACTCGCAGTGTTCGTGTAATTTATTATTATTGTTTTAAAATAAGGAACTTTTGCAGTTTTCGCAGGATATTGAATTAAAAAAAAAAATACGACAGCAAACGAACTTTTGCAACGTTTCTTAGCAAAAAAAAAAAAAAATGTTATGCTACGTAGCCTTACCAAGTTTTTACTTTGTTATTGGCAAGCTGTACATCAAATCGTGCTCTCGATTTGAATCCTCTTTCGAAATGTATAACTAACCAAAAATACGCTAGGTAACAATCTTGATTTCTTTATAAATTTCCTTTATTTCTTTAACCTTATTTGATCTTTGACCTTATTTGATCTCCGGAGCAGTTATTTGCTAAGCTACTAGTGACGAACCCAAGGTACCTGATGCTGGACCAAGATTTACTTCACATAATATACATCTGTTATATCGTCTGTACACTGGTCCCTCTCCGTCTTTTTCTTTTATCTTGCTCCTTCCCCCAATGCTCTTAGAGTATTCAAGGGATGTATCTTTCCTGTCTTGAACTTTCTTCTTCTTCACAGCAGTTGTAGTCTGCGATCTCTCCTAGGTATTTGTCTTACCTGAGTAGGCTGCCCTTCCACGAAGCCTAATCAACAAGGAAACATTAGACCAAAACCCCTTCAAATATCATGGATAAAGGAGGCCATACACCCCAAAGACACAATGGACATAAAAAGTACAAATGAGACTCTCTCTCTCTCTCTCTCAAACATATGACAGACCAGACTTAAACCTTTTGGGGAAGTCTGTTGTTGATGAGAAATGCTATATGCAGACTAAGAACATAAAATCTAATAGAACTAAAAACAAAAAATTATGTAGGTGTACCTACAACTGTAGGTCATTATTAGGACAAACAAGATTAGAAGAATTACTGTTGGAAGCAGAAAAAATAAAATGAGACATCATTTGATTGAGTGAAAACTCAGATTTGGTGAAAATAGTATTGATCTAAAGAAAGGACATCCATTCTGTTGTCATGGTGTGACAATCCAAGATCCCAGGGAGGAATTTACCTCTCCATAAAACATAAAATACAAGAAATAAAATATATCACAAACAGGGCTGTAGAACTCTACCTAAAATAAACAGACATTATGAATTAAGAATTATACAAGTTTATGCACCAGCCTCAGACCATATAGAGAAAAAAAATAGATGCATTTTATGAAATACTAGATCAACTGGTAAATAGCAATGATACATTCTTTACAATCTTGATGGGAGACTTCAATGGTCAAGTAGGTGTAAGAGATGCATATCTAGCAGCAATTGGAAATTATGGACTAGGACAGAGGACAATAAGATGGAGAACAATTAATAGACTTTTTTGAAAATAGAGGTCTTTATATAATGAATACTTTCTTTCAAAAAAGGAAGAATTGGAAATGGACGTGGCAAAGTCTAAATGGAGAGGTGTTTAATTAATGAAATAAATTTTAACCAACAGAAAATATATTGTCCAAGATACAGATGTAATAAATTTCAATACAAGTAGTGACTACAGATTAGTGAGATAAAAAATTGTCCTCAACAAAAGATGGAAAAGACAGAAATTGATCAAGGGTAAAAGACCCTTTATTAATTTACTAGATCTGGAAAAAAAAACAGAGCTCTTCCAGAAAGAGATAGAAGAAGAGTTTTATAATATTGATATGAATAAAGACTTAGATAAAATACTATCAAATAATAACTGAGACCTTGCTAAATAATGCCAAAGAGAGATTGGTAGGATTAATCAAAAGGAGGATGAAAGAAAATTGTCTGAAACCCTAAACCTTCTCAGAAGGTTTAGAAAGAGAAGAGAAATGAAAAGAGATCTAGACATGAGAAGCGGAATAGAATTCTCAGTGCTATGTAAAACAATAAGAAAAATGATGACATAAGAAACTAGAAACGTTAGAACAAGGAGCATTAAATTATAATAGAAAACAATATGAGTCTGAAAGGAGTGAGAAGAGACTTGTCTATAGGACAGTATAAATTAATAACCCTTAAAGATGAAAATGGATTATTAATTAAAGACTAAGAATAGATCATAAGAATAATAGAATCCTTTTATGCCAAGTTGTATGGTGATTCTCAAGACAAACCAATATGAAAACAAAAATGTAATATCCCAAATTGAAGTGGAAGATATAAGCCTGGTGTTTTAAAAGAGGTCAATATGCAATGGTAGCATGACTAATGGAATGACACCAAGTGAAGATGAGTTACCAGTAAAACCTTTTACATCATTATTATTCTTTTAGCTCTACAATCTTTTGTAGGTTTTGACTTGTTTCACAATATATTTCCATTTTACTCTATTCAGTGCAGTACTTTTCCAATTCTTAACTTTAAGAATTCGAAGGTCTATCTCAACTTCATCTGACCATCTCCTTTTAGGTCTTCCTCTTCTTTGTCCAATTATTTCCCATTTATATATATTATTAACCCCTATACTTTCTTCCATGCTATTCTTTGTGCCTTCTTTATTTATTAATTCATTAATTTCACTATTTGTTCTTATTCTCCAATTGTCATTCTTCTTTAATTGGTAAATAAATTTCTACATCCCTCATTATTTTCCTTTCAAAAATCCTTAACCTATTCTCTTCTTTTTGGGGTAGAGTCCATGATTCACATCCATATGTTATTACTGGTCTAATAATCGATTTATACTTCGTGTGTAGAGGCTTAAGTGCTGTGAGGACATCATGTTGAAGGCTTAATGGATTTTTTACAACACTTAGAAAGGATTAAAACAGAATTTAATACTTCCTATATTTCCCTACCCTACATCCGTGGCACATCTGAAAAAATAGCCAAGATTCTAAAAAAAGTACAACCTACACACAGCATATAAGCCCCACTGCAACCTTGCTACCCTTATCCGTTCTATGAAAGATCAGCTCCCTCCTCTCTCTCTCTGCCTGGAGTTTACAAAGTACCCTGTTCCTGTAAGCTGGCATACATTGGACAGACAGGCAGATCAGCATCTATCCTCCTGGAGGAACACAACTATGGTCATTCAGGCTTGGCTGACCGTGTCTTGGACACCATCCACAGGGTATCATGGAAGAAAACCACCATGCTCCACCACAGCAAATTCAAGACAGAGAGACTATTCTTAGAAGCAGCAGCTCTCAGAAATCAACCAAATCTTAATAAATACAGTTGCATTAAGCTTCCGAAGATTTGGGAATTCCACTCATCACCAGAGGTTCCACCTTATATTCCAGGCCACCTACAACTGCCCCTAGAGGGCGCTCCACCTAGATAGGACTTTAGTGTCACCCACGTGGTTGGGCTTAGTATTGTATGATATTTGTGTTCATGTTACATTAGTTGTTTTTGTAATCCCTGTAGATGTCCTAGTGACTAGGACAAAATATAGGAACTATTAAATTCTGTTTTAATCTTTTCTGAGTGTTGTAAAAAATCCATTAAGCCTCCAACATGAAATCGATTTATAAAATTTTAGTTTAGAATTCTTATCTACAACTTTACTATCCAATAATCCTTTATACATGTGATAGCATTTATTTCAAGTTATTATTCTGTTATTTCTTCTGCTATGTTATTCGTTATTGTTATTAGGGATCGTAGATATTTAAAATGATTTACTGATTCAAAATTATAGCTATCTAAACTACATTTAGAGGCTATTCTATTTCCATTTCTTCCATATTGCATATATATTTAGTTTTTTGTTCATTAATTTGTAAACCAACTTCTTTTGCATTTAAATCTGATTCTTTTAACTTACTTTCTAAATCTTTTTTGGTACGTTTAATTATTGCAATATCATCTGCATATGCAGAAATCCCTACAGATTTATTATTAATGTAGCCTCTTATATTGAATCTTCTTATTATATATTCAAGTGTCAAATTAAACAACTCCGGAACTTATTTTTAATGCTTCTGTTAGTTTACCTTGTATTTTAATCCTTGCCTTAGATCCTTCTAGTGTTATATCAATCATTCTACCCAATTTTTGTGGGATTCCCAACCTTTTAATTAGTAATCATTTTTTGTCTATTTATTTTATCAAAAGCATATTTAAAATCAATATATAAATTATATAATTCTATATTATATTCCATACATTTTTCATGTATATTCCTTAACATAAATATATTATCAGTGGTAGATCTAGCAATTTACATTTAGCAATGTGATTTCTCTATCATTACCACAGTTCAGTTTATTTCTCTTTTTATATATTGGTTGAATCACTCCTATTTTCCATTTCTCTGGTAATTTTTCTTCATTCCATATTTCAATTAATTGCCAGATTTTTCCCCATAATGGTTTACTAGCATTCTTGATAAGCTCCCCTGTTCACTTAAATTCCTATCTTCATTATCATTAATTTCTTCTTCTGATAACAATTCTTCAAAATACCCTTTCCATCTCTTAATGACTTCTTCTTTTTCAGTTATTATTGCCCCTTCTTTATTCTTGCATATTATTATTTGAGGATTAAAATTTTTACTAGTGAATTCATTTCTTTATATTATTTACTTATTTCTTTGTTTTTATCATATTCACTTATTAATTCTATTTTCCTCTTCATCTCTTTTTTCTTTTGATAACTTTTGTATTATTATTATTTTTTTTTTTTAAGGTTACACGGTGATCAGCATTCGTATTTCTGAATTTAGGGACACAAAACACACCATTTCAACATGTGTGTTTTGTGTCCCTAAATTCGGAAATATGGATCACATATTTTATTTGCTTCCTTTCTCTTTTTTGATATTTTTCTCTGTTAGCTCTTGTATTTCTTTATATATATTTCTTTCTTGCTTTATTTTTAATTTCTATTGCTTTCCCGCATTCATCATCAAACCATTCCTTTTTTGATTCTTTTATATTTCCTTATTATTTCTTCTGCTGCATTAAAAATTGTTTTTTAATTATCTTCTATATTATTTTGATTTTCAAATTCTTTAATGTCTTCTAATTTTTCTTTGTATAATTTAAGTCTCTTTATTTGTGAAAGCCTTAGTATTCTATTTCTCAAATCTTTCTGCTTTCCTTTTATTTATGATTGATATTCTTTGTCTCAATTTTGCACCAGCCAACATGTGGTTAAAGTCGCAGTTTGCACCACTAAATGCTCTTACATCAATAATTGTGCCCGTCTTTTAGAAATCAAAACATGTTCTATCTGATTATATTCATTAGTAGCTGGAATAATCCATATTCCTAAATGTATCTTTTTATGTGGAAAATTTGTGCTCATTACTCTTAATTTATTAGTTGTTGCAAACTGAATAACTTTATTGCCATTATATATTCCCTAATTTAGCATTAAAGTCTCCTAATATAATCATAGCATCAATTTTTGGTATGCCTTCACATGCTTTTTGTAAATCATTGTGAAATTGTTTGATAATGTTTTCATCAGTATGCTCAATCGGAGCATAAATATTTATGTGTTATGAAATTTATCTTTATGTATTTTACGTATTCTCTCATTTATTGATGTAAATCTTAATATTGATTTGTAGACCTTTTTTGTTATAATAAAACCAACTCCATGTTCTTCTTGTTTTATAGGACTACTAAAGTATAACTTATAATCTTTTTTTTTTTTATTAATTAATCCTTGTCCTTTCCATGTTATTTCCTGTAAGGCTATGATTACCAGCCTGTAATAACGTCCTGACATTCCATGTTCTGAATTTCATGTTTCTCATTAACCTTTTCTTTTGCATATGTCATTTCCGTAGTCAGTCCAGTTTCATATTGTTTAGCCTTCTCATCAAAATATTTTTTCTAGGAATGGGTTGTTAGCCCATTGCCAAACCCTTCTCCTTTATCTGGACTTGGGACCAGCAACAGTATCGATGAGCTACTCAATCCACCCATCGAATACTGTAGGCGAGTTCTTTTACATCATTACTATTGTTAATACAGTGAGCAGGTGAATTAGATAGCAGTTTATTTATCATCTGTTTACAATAATGTTCTTCTGAAAGGTTGTAAGAAGAAACTAGTTCTTTAGTGATCTCTTCTTCATTGAGAAGGGAGCAAGCCTGTTACCTAATGTAGCCAAGCTTTTGGAGCAGACAATGTGATTACACATGAAGGTATCTATTGGTATGTGTGGGTTTTCTGTAAATAGATATCTTCTATTTTACTGACACACAAGAAAGTTCGACATCCAGAAATGGGAGAGAACCGTGAACTTCCAATTCCAAGGTAAATTGTATTTTTGGACATAATTGTTGAGATTGTTCAGGAACTCCTTTATGGAATCTGGTCCATGGCTCTAAATTAAGACAGTATCATCAATATATCTTTTTAATAATCTTGGCTTTAACAGAAGAGAATTGATTTGCTTTTTCCTTAAAGGTTTCTAAATATAAATATGCTAATATTGGAGATAATGGGTTGCCCATGGCCAAACCGAAATTCTGTTTGTAAATAGCATTTTTAAAAAGGAAGTAACCAGAAATTATGCAATGGGTTAGGAGTGACATGTTCTTTCTTTTCTTTTCTTTTTTGATAATTTATCCTTTAAAAGAATTAAAACCACACTTCTGTAGGTATGTTAGTAAATATGGAAATAACATCGAAACTGGCCATAATTTCATTTTTTTGAAGAGGCGTGTCTTTAACAATTGAAACAAAGCTCAAAATTCTTGAGAAGGGTAGTCAAACCTGTTAAACTTTTTAAAATTTTGGCTAAATGTTTTGAGGGCTTGTATGTAGGAGAATCATTGCCTTCTATGATAGGTTTTAGTGGAGTGTTTTCCTTATGTATTTTAAGCAAACCTTATAATTGAGGGATGAGAGGATGAAGAGACAATCTTAATTTTTTTTTTTCTCGGAAATTCTGTAGTGGTTCTCAGGAGAGTATTAGTATTATTATGAAGGTCATAAGTTAGATCTTTCAAGAACTGAACAGTTATCTGTTTGTAGCAACTGTAGCATTCTATCACTCATCTAGTGATTTGGAAAATGAGAAAACATTTTTAGATGCTATGATAAGCTTGAGAGAAGAATTATCTCACGCTCATCATAGCATCTATACTGAGAACAATAGAAATTGCCCTCAATCTGGTCCACCTTAATACTAACCTCAGCTATAACCTCCCTGATTGTCACTTCTCAGTTATCCAACTTTGGCATATATCTTGCTTGTGTGAACATGCTCAACTTCAAATATCAGTATTCTGTTTGCAATTAGATTTACAGCTGTTGTTTCTTGTAATGTATATTTTTTGTATTTCTCTTTTCATGTTATTCACCTGATGAAGTCTTAAGAAGACTTTAATAGTTGTGCATTCAAATAATACTTTTTCTATTTTATCCCCTGGCTTTTAGTCATTAAATTTCTTCAAATGTCATATATCAGAGTAAATCTGTTGCATCAAATGGATATATATAAAGCATTTATTTATTTTTATACAATTAGATTAAGAAAGGATTTTAGTGAAGTTTATAAATCTTTCAAGGGATGAAATTACAAGGATATATTTTTATAATTATCATGAATTGTATGCTACAGGACACACTCTTAAACTAATTAAGCCAATATTCTTTCAGTGAAAGGATAGTTAATCATTCTATCACTCATTTTAATCATTAAAATCTTTCAAAAAATTTACATTTATATTTCTTAAATCAGGCATTTCTGTTACATTGTCTGCTGGCTAGTTACCTAGAGGTGTTGATGCATTTCAGTTTTTAAATTGTCATTGCCATGTTTTGAAACAATTTCAGTATTTATAATATTAACTTCTATATCAGTCTTCAAATGTAATGAAATAAGAGTTTTCTTACATTATTTTTGCATTTGACTTATATGGGAGACATCTTACACTACTCTACTATATATGCTTAAAAATTTTAATATCCTGCAGCACAATTTAAAGATTGAACTTAGGCCTTTATTTTTATAATTGCATCACCATGGAGCCTGACAGCTCATCTCAGAAAGCACTAAACAATATTATGCCTCTCCAACTCATTCTTCATGCTCCAAGTAAAAAGGTCTAACCTTCATGCCCTTGCTAGCCACTTATGTAACTTATCTTAGATTCTCTTTCTAAGATAAATGATTCTAGGAAGGAGCCTTAATAGTATAATATAAAACAAATTTGTCTCATAAATTAACAAGTTAGGTTTATAAACAGTACTTAAAAAGAAGACAATAAATACAGAATTTAAAAAAAATGATATACTTTTCAGTAGTAAATTTCACTTTTTTTTTCCTTTCCCCATTTTAATGTCATGCATATACCACCATTTACACTTTGCAGATGACATAGTTATCTTTACTTCAACTGTGCATGAATTACAGACTTGTATCCAAGAACTCCAAATTGCTACCAAAACAGCTGGACTAAAGATAAACCTAAAGAAGACCCAAGTTATGTTCAATAGTATGTCCAACCAGAAATAATAAAAATCAATAATGATGAAATTAAACAAGTAGATCATTACATATACTTAGGATAACAGATATCAATGGAACAAAATATCATGGAAATTAAAAGACGACGCATGATGCTTGGGTGGAAAGCATTTGGAAAATTGCATTCAAAAGCCAACTACCATTGTTCCTGAAAAGAAACGTTTTTAACCAATGCATTCTTCCTATATTTATTTATTTATTCATATGGAGTTTCTTCCCTTTTCTCCTCCGTCCCTATTGGGCTGAGTTGAGCCCCCTCATGGGGGGTTAGGTATTGATGGCTGTAGATCTGTGTGTTCATGGGGCCTGCTTGTGGGATGAAAACCCCAGATAAACTGGAGGAAAAAAACCTGCTGTCCACGTCCAAGACTGGCTAACTTGGCTATGGCTGAGGAAGATCCTTAAGCTCCACGTCGGCGACGAGAATCGAACCCAGGACACTCCTTCCCCAGGCATATGGTTGTGAAGCGCATAGCCACTAGGCTACTGTGCAGACTCTTCCTATGTTGACATATAGCTGTCAAACATGGACACTAAATGCAAAGGAAATTCAAAAATTATGAACAACACAATTTAGTATGGAAAGAAGTATGCTTGGTATCACAAGACTAGATCACAAAAGGAATACGTGGATAAGAAATCAAACTAATGTCTCTTACATCATAGGAAGAATGAAACTGCAATGTGCTGGGCATATTGCTCGAAGACAAGATCAGTGATGGACAAAATAAGTACTGGATTGGATTTCACGAGACGAAAAATGACCACAACGCCAACCTAAATCACGGTTGATCGATGATATCATCAGATTTGCAGGAGTGACATGGGAAAGGAGAGCCATGGACAGACAGTTTTGGAGTAATTTTGGAAAGGCCTTCATCCAGCAGTGGATCGACAGTGGCCGATGATGATATATAATGATATATATATATATATATATATATATATATATATATATTCCACATGCTCTCCATAAAAAAGAAGAAAAAACTTTCTACTCCAAGTGAGCTACACTATGTAGACTCAACATAAGAACTGATTGAATAATAATGAGACAACTAAGGTTGTCAGACTGTTATTCATTTAGTATCTATGGGTGTGCTAATGTTAGGTAATCATGTTCCCTTTACTAGCTACTGCATGTGGTAGCTAGTAAAGAAAACCCATCACCCTGTTTATTGGACACGTCATGTGTCCAGTAAACAGGGTGATAGGTTTTCATTATACCAGATAATGAAAATCATTTGTCACTTGAAAACATGTATAAATGTCCATATTTACAGTGAGAATTAAATTGGAGAGCAGTGACACTTATCTGCTTGGTTACCCAGAGTAGCACCACTTGCAGTCTTCTGGTTAAAAGCAAGTCAGATATTAAATGTAAGAATACTTTTGTAGACCAAATATAACACGGATATGTTGTATGTTATAAGAACCCACATTACGTGAAGTTTTTATATTATTATTATTATTATTACGAGCAACTCCAAGGAGTCCATAGACTCATCGAGGGAAGCCCTAACATCATGTCAAGAACAACTCTTCAACATCACACCAGTGGTGGCCAGAGAAAATTTTAAGTGGGGGTGCTGCATATAAAAAAAAAATTTTTTTTTTTCTTAATCAGTAACAAATTTATTAATAAATAAAAATAAATATTAAAAATTGCTTTATTAAAAATCTTTCATCCTCACCACGAACAAACACCAATAATAAACGTTTCATATCAATAGCAATGACAAGTGCAAACGAATATCAACATTAGATCGCAGTGCATTTGTTTCGTGTAATGATAATCGAAAAAATGTAATTCTTTTCATATTTTCAACAGTGACACTTGTCATAATTCAGCCTTGTATCTATAATAAATAAATAATTATATGTTATAAAATAAGATTTACAAAAAATAGGTCGCCATGCACACGCACCAATAATAAATGTTTCATATCTCACAGAAATAAGGCACGTAAGCATACTAAAAATACACTGCCATTTGAGCAGTTACAGTTGGGAATGACATAACGTGCAATGACAAGAGCAAACGAATATCAGTTAGATTGCAGTGCATTTGTTTCATAATCTGAAGCGTTAATCGAATAATTCTAATTATTAATTATTCAATCAATGTGAAAACATAAGCTGTAACCTTTAACACATTGTACTGCATTTATATAATATTGTAAGCATTGTTATTATTTATAAACACAAACAAAATTTAATTTTTTCCTTGGGGGTGCTGCAGTGCTTATGTATGGGCCGCCACTGATTCGCACAGTATCTATCATACTTTGCCTTGAACTCATTTACAGTCATGGAACCCACAACAGACTGGCAGCTTATTCCACTCATTCACCACTCTCCAAGTAAAAAACCCAACTCTAACACCTTTACTAACCGCACTCTTGCCCAGCTTCCATGGATGGGCCTAGTCCTCCCACCACCAGTCCTATTCTCAAAAATATCTTCTGAATTAATCTTATAGAAACCCTTCAGTAATTTGAATGTCTCAATCATGTCACCCCTTTTCTGCCTATCAACCAATTTCTGCAACCCACAAATCTTCAACCTGTTCTCATAAGGTTCATTCCATAGACCTGCTATCATCTTGGTCACTCATCTCTGGATCCTCTCCACCTCCTCCCCAACAAGAAGAAACCCTCGCACCCATATCTGGGCACAGTAGTCTAGAAGGGGGGGGGGGTCTTATCAAGGCTCGATACAGAAGAACAATAACCTGTTTGTCTCTGCTTGTTAAAGTATTTTTCAGCAACCAAGTGATTTGATGAGCTGATTTAGCCACTTTTGTGATGTGCACCCAAACTTCAACTCCCTATCCACCAACACTCCCAAATTCCTGGCCTTGTCAATCTCCTGGAGTACAATTCCACCAATGTGATATTCTGCTGCTAATCTTTTCACTCCAAAATGCATAACCTTACATTTTGCCACATTAAATTGACATCCATTCTCCTTAGCAGCCCAGTCCTCCAAACTATATAAATCATCCTGCAAAATTTTGACATCCTGTACACTCACTGTTGCTCTACCTAACTTTTCATCATCAACAAACAAATGAACAGTTCCTCTCAGAACCTTTCCTATATCGTTAATGAACAAATTGAACAGTAGTGGTCCAAGAACATAACCCTGCAGCACACCACTAGTCACAGGCCGTCTTTTGAACTCTACTCCTGAATAAATCTCTGATATCTCTCCATCAACCACCCTCCTATCCCTCTCACCAACCCTATATCCATCCCTATATGCTGCAGTTTACTGATTAGAATTTCATGTGGTATCCTGTCAAAGGCCTTAGCAAGGTCCAGTAGAATCACTGTAAACCCATTACCCTTATCCCATTCAGCCGTCACTGTGTAATAAAACGTGAGCAAGTCACCGAGGCATGATCTACCCTTCACAAAACCATGCTGTCCCCCATACAGTATCCCATTTTCATCTATCCAATCCTGTATTTTCCTCTTGACTATTTTCTCCAAGACCTTGACAACGATTCCTGATATGTTGATCGGTCGGTAGTCTTGGAACCTTTTTTTATGCAGTGGAACTATTGTTCCCTCTTTCCACCCCCTTGGGACTAACCTAGAATCGAGACGCAAATTAAACAAAATGGTCAAGGCCACTGACTTCTTGAGCTGCTTCACGTACCACACGAACTGGTATACCATCCAATCCCACGGATTTATTGACATTGAGGTTTTGTAACTATTCACCTCCACTTCATTCACCACTATTCCCATATAAGCTGTTGGTTCTTTCATTCCTGCAATATCACCACCTGGATGATATACTCTTGCAAAGTGCTCGCTCAGTAATTCCACTATATCAACTCATTTGGTTACCTCCCTACCATCGGCATTCTTTAAAATCATTCTGCCATATACATTTTTTCTTTTACTTGCAACATATCGAAAAAACTCTTTAGCCTGCATGGCTAATGTTCTTTTGTGATCTGCTTTTACTTTTCTTACCACACTCGTTACCCTTCTGGCCTGCTCTCTATACTGTTCACGTGCCTGCTGGTCACCTTTCTCTTTAAATTCCCTCCACAGTCGTCTCTTTATTTTGCAGCTCAAGCTTAATGGTGTTATTCATCCATTTAACCCCTACTTGATTTATTATTTGGACTCTAGGTATAAAGTCAGCCATTGCCTCCTACAAACACTTCTTAACTGCCTCCCATGCACTATCAACATCCAGCCCTTGCAGTTTTACATGCCGTGGCACTGAACCCATCAAACTCCTAAGTTTGTCATACCAGCCCAATAATTCCACATGTACCCTGTCTTAATTGTAAATTGCACACCTTTAGCCACCTCTCAAGTCAAGACCCTATGATCACTCTCACTAATTGGTGGCAACATGGTCATATTCATTACAACCAAATTCTCAGATGCAATTACCAGGTCAAGCACTCTGACCCCCGGCATTTTCCATTACATGCTGTTGCAGATAGTTATCCGTTAATAACTGCATAAAATCCAATTCCTTCCTCCCATGTGTCCTCTCCTCTTTCCAATCAATGTTACCATAGTTGAAATCTCCCATAATAATTACCCCTCATTCCACTCATTTCTTCTATTTGCTTATGCATACTATCTCCACCATCTATTCCATCACCTGGTCTATAGCAGCACCCAATTGTATATTTTGTTCTGCAAGCCTCAATCTCACACCAAATAGCCTCAAATGTGCTATTTTCTCTATCCCGCAGTTCAACTTTTATTCTTCTTGGTTGCAGCTCATCAACTATCATTAATAACACTCCTCCACCCATTTTATTCTACCTGTCACTCCTGAACACACTATACTCTTCACATTCAATCCCACTAGCTATATCATCATCTGTTAGCCATGTTTCACTAATGCCAATAACCTGTGGCCTAGAAGTGCCAACAAAGGCCAAAAATTCTTCCTTCTTGTTCCTAATACTTCTGGCATTAGTATACGTGAATTGCCGAAGTTCATTTGTTCCATCCCTATTTTGATGCCTTATACTAACTATCCCATTCTGATTTGTTGTCCTTCGTACTCGCTTGGGCATATTACATACACTCAACTGTCTCCCTAAAAGCTGCATATTCTCCTCCCCCCTCTTAATAACTCTAGTTTCCCTGATTCTGCACTTCCACTTCATTCAACAACACCTTTTCAAGTCTCTGTACACCAAATCCATTCAAATGCAAACCATCCATCTTATATAAATCCTTTCGCCCATCAAACTCACTCCACACGTCCACAAATTCCACACCATTCCTCCTGCATAATACGTGCATAAAGTCATTATCAATTTTGGCTCTTCTATACTCTTTGCTGTCATACTGTGGTAACAGACTCACCATCCTCTCTCACTCTTCTCTTTTGCTACCTCAAGTAATTCCTTCAAATCCTCTCTCATAGCCATTGTGTCTCCTTTCAAATAATTCGTTCCTGCTACTACTATCAATTCTTTCACCCTCTGCTTTTGCGCTCTAATAGACTCGCTAAGTTTTGCTGTAATATTTTGCTAGAAATGCTAGAAATTAATGCTATATTAATATATTAATTAATGCTAGAAAGTATTTCATGGAAATAAAAGGTTTTATTGCTAAGGACAAAATACCTGCCCTCTATCATTAGCATTTGAAAAAAAAAAAAAATAAATAGGGATCTTAACATTGAAATTTTTAATTGCATGATGGTTTTCTGTTTTCTTAATAAATGTTGACTCATTTTTCTTTGTTTTTTGTAATTTTTCAGTAATGTATTTAATTTTATTGATCTCAGTAATTTCAGTAAAGGATATGAATTCTGTTTGTTTTTTTAGCTTGACTCCTGATAATAAACGATTCAAGTATAAGAAATTTATATCAACAAAGGATTAAAAACTAATTAGAAAAAATACAAGAAAATGAAGACATTGAAAAAGAATGGAATAATATAAAAGAAATTATTACATCAGCAGCATATGAAAGACTAGGAACACAAAAGATATCATAACAATAATTTATTAGTTGTATAGGATAGTTGTGATTTTTATCCTACACAACTAATAAATTACGCAAACAGGTCAGCAAAAACCCGTCAGAACAACCCAACAACCAAAACAAACTTCCCAACACGAAAAGTTATCAAACTGCCATACAACCAGAACACATACAAAGCCTACAAATACATTTTCAAACATACTGTCTATAAGCTGGCGTTCACCACAAACCAAAAATTGGCAACACTTCTAAAACCACTAAATCTCACTCACACAAAGAAATATAACACCACAATGTTGTCTACAAATTCCTTGCCAAAAAGACTGTGATATCACCTACACAGGTTCTGCTATCAGATCTTTATGGACAAGACTTCAAGAACACTTCCGTGACTGTTAGGGCCTCCCCTCGATGAGTCTGTCGACTCTTGGAGTTGCCTGGAATAATAATAATAATTCCAGAACATTTAAACACTAAAAAACGCAACATCAAAAAGAAAAATAGAATACAAAGTACAGGGGAAATAGAAATAGCAGTTCATGCCCTTGAACAGAAACACCTCACAAATCAGCAACATCATAATAACAGACTGACAAGACAATGAAGCAATGCTTAGAATATCGGAAACGATAGCCATAAAATGTGACCAAACTTCAATCAACCTCCACCGACCCTACATAATCTCAGAGTGTTGGAAACTCCATAATATAAAAATTAGATCACAACTCCGATCAATAGGCATTAACACAAGCACTTCAAAGACAGAAACGCCAAGCCGACATGACACAGCCTACACGTTTTCCATACGACGACACATGGCCAAAACAGCTTGCACCCCTTTAACCCTCTCCCTGACCTCTTTTCCCATAAACCCTTCCTCAAAAAACAATTTCTATTTTTCATTCCCCACTTTCATCTCCCCCTCCTCCAAAAAAGTGCCCTTAAAATTAATAATATATGTATATATCGTATAAAAAAAAAAAACAGGTTTTTCCAAATTAATTCTCCCACATTGTCCCAAACCCCCACTTTTTCCAAAACCTCCTCCTCTTTTAACAGCCTAACAGCAGAAGTATGCACATCGCAGAAAGAAGACAACCAACAACATCTAAAAAAAGGTATGTGTGAATTTTCTTCCTCTATCATTCTGCATATATTTGTCTCTAAAATACATCTGTAATGCCCTAAGATTTCCTGAGTAAAAAGCCAATGACATTAAAAAGGGAAACTCCTAAGCGAAAGCAGGAAAAATAGCCATAAAATTAATATTCATAATTTAAATTCCAATGTCCTTTACATACAAATTCCATGGTACACAGCAGTAGTGACTTTCCTCTTCTTAAATATCATTCCTCCATGCACAACCTGCCGATGTTTATCAGACGTGTCCAACTTCACTGTTCCAATTTAACTATTAGCTTGTCACGTGGCAATCTCTATCGAAAGAAATCCATCTTATTTTTCCTAAGTAATTTTGATAACATTCTATGTACACTATTTAGTTGTCTAGAATTAATGATTGCAGAATATAGTCTCTCAGTTAGATAATTTCCAGTTCTCGAATGTAGTATTGTTTTATTTTATGTAATTAATATTCCATAATGCTTTTGACTTTTAGAGAGGTCTTCAAAGCCCAGCACCGGCAAACCAAAAAGGTTGTAGCCTTAAAGAAAGTTCTCATGGAAAATGAAAAGGAAGGAGTGAGTATATAATGAATAACCTTTAAATATGAAGTGTATGTATATTATAGCATAGCATTAACTCTATGATTTTTAAAGAAATATTATTAACCATGTCATATGTTCCTATAATAATAATACCTATTTCATGTATTAATGAGTTATGACTATTTCCCCCCTGTAATTTCCAAATTGTTGGTCACACACATTGTGTAAATGACACGCAACTATGAATCAACTGAAAATATGATTCTTTCAAACTAATTTGTTTGTAACAATCATATTTATAGTAGTTGTATGGACTCTTTAAATTTTGTGAAGTTATCGTCTCTTGCACTTGTGTGTGAGAAAAATATACAGCAGCATTTTTATGGAAAACATAAACACACTATATATAGTTGCGTGTCATTTACAAAATGCCTGTGACCAATAATTTGGAAATTACAGCGGGAAATAGTCAAATAACTCATTAATACAAGAAATAGGTATTATTATAGGAACATATGACATGATTAATAATATTACTAAGAAAACAATGGTAAATACTAAAACTCTAAACAAAGAAATGCCTAATGCTTGTGTAGAGGCTTAAGTGCTGTGAGGACATTATGTTGGAGGTTTAATGGATTTTTTACAACACTCAAAAAGAATTAAATTAGAATTTAATACTCCTATATTTCGTCCTAGTCACTAGGACATCTACAGGCATTACAAAGACAATTAATGTAACATGCACACAAAAACTTACAATACTAAGCCCAACCACATGGGTGACACTAAAGTCCTATCTAGGTGGAGCGCCCTCTAAGGGCAGTAGTAAGTGGCCTGGAATGTAAGGTGGGACCTCTGGTGATGAGTGTTTCCCAAATCTTCGGAAGCTTAATGCAACCGTATTTGTTAAGATTTGGTTGGTTTCTGAGAGCTGCTGCTGCTTCTAAGAAAAGTCTCTCTTTCTTGAATTTGCTGTGGTGGAGCATGGTGGTTTTCTTCCATGATACTCTGTGGGTGGTGTCCAAAACATGGTCAGCCAAGCCTGAATGGCCATAGTTGTGTTTAACGATGTACGACTTGTGTTCCTCCAGGCGGATGGATGCTGATCTGCCTGTCTGTCCAAAGTACGCAAACTTACAGGAACAGGGTACTTTGTAAACTCCAGGCAGAGAGAGAGGAGGGAGCTGATCTTTCGTAGAACGGATAAGGGTAGCAAGTTTGCAGTAGGGCTTATATGCTGTGTGTAGGTTATACTTTTTTAGTATCTTGGCTATTTTTTCCGAAGTGCCTCAGACGTAGGGTATGGTGATGGCATTTTTAAATTCTTGTTGACGGGGAATGGGGGAGGAATTGATTATTTTTTTAATACTGTGTTCGCTGTAGCCATTGGAGAGGAAAGTTCTGTGTATGTGGTTAAGTTCAGTAGTGAGGGCAGTTCTGCTGGAACAAAGATTGTGGTCTCTCTTGGTAATGGTTTTAATGATGCCATATTGTTGTGAGGGGTGGTGGTGGGAGAGTTTGTGAATGTATCTACCTGTGTGTGTGGGTTTTCTGTATACAGTGAAGGCAAGTGTATCATTGGGTAGGCGCGTGACTAAGGTGTCTAGGAAGGGTAAACAATTGTTCTTTTCCTTTTCCATAGTAAACTGGATTCTTGGATGTAGGCTATTGAGATGACAGAGGAAGGAGTATAACGTGTCTGGGCCATGAGGCCAAATGGAGAACACATCATCTACATATCTTAGCCAGATAGAAGGTTTGAGTGGGGCTGAGTCTATGGCTCGTTTTTCGAAATCTTCCATATAGAAATTGGCAAGGGGGGTGAGAGGGGGGGAACCCATGGCGGTTCCTTCTATCTCCTTGTAGATTTTGTTATTCCAAGAGAAATACCCAGAGTTGATGGCAAAGGAAAAGAGATCTAAGATGTCAGAGGGGGAAAACGTTTTCTAAGAGAGATAAAGTGTCAGTTAAGGGAATATTGGTAAACAAAGAGGAGATATCAAAGCTTACCAATATGTCTGTATTGTTCAAGGTTAAATTTTCACCCATGTGGTTTGGCTTAGTATTGTAAGTTTTTGTGTGCATGTTACATTAATTGTCTTTGTAATCCCCGTAGATGTCCTAGTGACTAGGACGAAATATAGGAGTATTAAATTCTAATTTAATTCTTTTTGAGTGTTGTAAAAAATCCAATAAACCTCCAACATAATGTCCTCACAGCACTTAAGCCTCTACACAAGAATTCTAATCATCCATGGAGAAGATTTAGCACGTAAATCCAAGCAATACGGTAAGTCAAAACTACGACTATCTAGACAACTAAATAGGCTGGCCTTTTTAAAAAGATGTCGGGACACAAGAGTGATACCGAAATGTGTTAAAATGAAGACCAATTTCCATTCCAAAAAAAAAAGCACTCCGTATATATAAACGTGCCAGCCTAGCATTATTACGTGAGCAAATCGCCTCTACTCGTGCCGCCCTCGCAGTGACGAACGCCCCCATTGGCTACTTACATACAGAGCTCTCCACTGTTCTTAACCCTGAACTTCGATTGATTCTCTCTGACATTTCAGAAACTTCCGCACAGAGAGAATTTCAAAAAATAAAAAACAAACACGTAAAAAAATACAGCAACCTGGTTAAAGACAAACCACAACCATAAATTCAACCGCTCCAGACAGTAATTAACCTCTCTTCCAAAAGGCTCAACGAGGATGCCGTCAGCGCCCTTGGCCTTGGCCATAATTTTGCCGTCGCCCCGAAAGAAGTGCCGGTGCTCGATGCAATGGTTAACGGGGGATCGGTCGCTTATCGTCGGAGATAGCCAACAACATCAGACTCAACGTAGCCAACATCCTCGCTCACTCTTCGCCTCCAAAAAGTAACTTATCTTATGCCCAGCGCATGCTCTCCAGAAACTACGCAAAGAAAAAAGTATAGTCATCACCAGAGCGGATAAGGGTAATGCCACAGTTGTTCTTAATAACAGCGAATACAATCGTAAAATGAATACTATCCTGCGCGATCGCACTACCTACATCCCGCTAGAACACGACCCCACAAAAACACAAGTTAAGAAATTAAAAATCTTACTTAAAAAAGTAACCTCCTGGTTCCCTGACGTCACGAAAAAACTTAAACCTTTCCGCTCCCATCCCCCCCGAATATACGGTTTACCAAAAATCCACAAACCCAATTCCCCACTCAGGCCTATAGTAGATGCCACCAATGCACCTTGTTACAGACTGTCTAAACCGCTGGCCACCTCTCTGTCTCCCCTCACCGGAAATTCTGCTTCCTATATAAAAAACTCGACCCACTTTAAAGCCCTCGCAGAAAATTTAACCTTGAACAATACCGACATATTGGTAAGCTTTGATATCTCCTCTTTGTTTACCAATATTCCCTTAACTGACACTTTATCTCTCTTAGAAAACGTTTTCCCCTCTGACATCTTAGATCTCTTTTCCTTTGCCATCAACTCTGGGTATTTCTCTTGGAATAACAAAATCTACAAGCAGATAGAAGGAACTGCCATGGGTTTTCCCCCTCTCACCCCCCCCCCCCTTGCCAATTTCTATATGGAAGATTTCGAAAAACGAGCCATAGACTCAGCCCCACTCAAACCTTCGATCTGGCTAAGACATGTAGATGATGTGTTCTCCATTTGGCCTCATGGCCCAGACACGTTATACTCCTTCCTCTGTCATCTCAATAGCCTACATCCAAGAATCCAGTTTACTATGGAAAAGGAAAAGAACAATTGTTTACCCTTCCTAGACACCTTAGTCACACGCCTGCCCAGTGATACACTTGCCTTCACTGTATACAGAAAACCCACACACACAGGTAGATACATTCACAAACTCTCCCACCACCACCCCTCACAACAATATGGCATCATTAAAACCCTTACCAAGAGAGACCACAATCTTTGTTCCTTTGAACCGCCCTCACTACTGAACTTAACCACATACACAGAACTTTCCTCTCCAATGGCTACAGCGAACACAGTATCAAAAAAATAATCAATTCTTCCCCCATTCCCCGTCCCTCGTGTCAACAAGAATTTAAAAATGCCATCACCATACCCTACATCCGTGGCACTTTGGAAAAAATAGCCAAGATACTAAAAAAGTATAACCTACACACAGCATATAAGCCCTACTGCAAACTTGCTACCCTTATCCGTTCTACGAAAGATCAGCTCCCTCCTCTCTCTCTGCATGGAGTTTACAAAGTACCCTGTTCCTGTAAGCTTGCGTACTTTGGACAGACAGGCAGATCAGTATCCATCCGTGTGGAGGAACACAAGTCGTACATCGTTAAACACAACTATGGCCATTCGGGCTTGGCTGACCATGTTTTGGACACCACCCACAGAGTATCATGGAAGAAAACCACCATGCTCCACCACAGCAAATTCAAGAAAGAGAGACTTTTCTTAGAAGCAGCAGCAGCTCTCAGAAACCAACCAAATCTTAACAAATACGGTTGCATTAAGCTTTCGAAGATTTGGAAAACACTCATCACCAGAGGTCCCACCTTACATTCCAGGCCACCTACTACCGCCCTTAGAGGGCGCTCCACCAGATAGGACTTTAGTGTCACCCACGTGGTTGGGCTTAGTATTGTAAGTTTTTGTGTGCATGTTACATTAATTGTCTTTGTAATCCCCGTAGATGTCCTAGTGACTAGGACGAAATATAGGAGTATTAAATTCTAATTTAATTCTTTTTGAGTGTTGTAAAAAAATCCATTAAACCTCCAACATAAAATGCCTAATGGCAGTATTTTTTGAATAAGTTTTCATACATTCATTTGAAAGCATTGATTCAGTATTCACTAAATTCAACATCTAGCTAATGGTAAAATAATATGGTTTTTCCTAATATTGTGTTCTTTTTTATGTTGTTTAGATAATTAACGAAATCCATTCATTTCTCCTGATTATCTTATATCCTTCCTGTTCCTTAGAACTCTCCATGGCTTCACGCAGATTTGCTTTAATGATCTCAAGTAATTGTAATAAATCAAATGCAGCAAAATATTGTCATAACTACTAGTGCAAAATTTAAAGTAGGTGTAGAAATCCAAGTTTAGCATCATACTATTATGAATTTTCATCATACTGTTATAATCAGACTAGTATCATGCTTTTCGAAGTTTGGAAAAATTCTTCATTTATAAACTTATAGTTGATTTATAGATGAAGAATTTTGGAAAAATTTCTTTTCCAGTACTTTGAGAGCATTCCTGTATATGCTACTTAATCATCTAGGAATAATGATTTTAGAGTATTAATTCTCATTGAATTAAAATATTGCATAAAATTCTTTATGCAGTATTCTGTGACTAAAAAAGCAAAAGATGTAATAAATTTTTAATTTTCTTAGAGTTGTTTAATGGATCAGAATGGGGGGAGGATGGTTTGAAAGTCTTGAACAGTTCTGGAGGAAAACAGCTTTTATATATATATATATATATATATATATATTTATCTCATGTAAAAATTTCTGATACTGATGGAATCTTGAGTTTATTGATGGAATTCCCAGTAAACTCAAGACCATTGTTAAGGTATATGCCACCCTTAGGCAAACATTACTTTGTCATTTTTAAATTCAAGGAAATGTGCAATTTGAAAAAAAAAATGAAAAAAAAAGTAGTTTTTATGGTTGAAATAAGATTTTGTCGGTTTTTGCCACTCTTTGAATGTCCAGCTCATAGGCATTGCCTTATTTACTTAGTGAGATACAAGTGCCTTGATTTACTACTGTATTCCAAAGAAAGTTGCATGGTAAACCATATGTAAACAAACAAAAAATGCCTAATAGTTAGGTGAATGAATAGATTTCCTTAATTGTCTAATAGCTATTATAATTACAGCTATTTTGCCTGCTTCAGTTTAGGAGTACCCCTGTTTAAATGTCATTGGCTATTTACTCATGGATTCTTAGGGCATTATGAGTGTAGATGTACTAAAAAGTATATGTAGCCTAAGGAATAGAAAATTGCACATACCTTTTTCGGTGTAGTGGCTTTTCCTCAGTCTGCAATGTCGAAAACTGCAGAGTGTGTGTGTGGGGGGGATAGGCAGTTTGGTAGAATAAGTTAGAAAAACCCGTTTTTTTTTTTTTTTTCGTAATATATAGAAACATATATACTTTTATATAGGGTGGGGAAAAAGTAAAATTGTAAATTTTTTAAAATAGGGAGGGGGAAGGGGAAAGGATGTTGACGGGGTGTGGACCGTTTCGACTATGGTCGAAACGGTCCACACCCCGTCAACATCCTTTCCCCTTCCCCCTCCCTATTTTAAAAAATTTACAATTTTACTTTTTCCCCACCCTATATAAAAGTATATATGTTTCTATATATTACGAAAAAAACCTGGGTTTTTCTAACTTATTCTACCAAACTGCCTACCCCCCCATGCACTCTGCAGTTTTCGACATCGCAGACTGAGGAAAAGCCACAACACCCAGAAAAGGGTATGTGCAATTTTCTATTCCTTAGGCTACATATACTTTTTAGTACATCTACACTCATAATGCCCTAAGAATCCATGAGTAAATAGCCAATGACATTTAAACAGGGGTACTCCTAAACTGAAGCAGGCAAAATAGCTGTAATTATAACAGTTTATAAAGAGGAGTAACATGGGAGTTTTCCCAGAAATAATATACATAATTGTCTAATAGCTTATAATAAATATAAAAAAAATTAAACATAGTGTTATTATGGAAAAATCCACATTATTCTTGGTAAACTAGTTTAATAAATTGAATTACTGTTTTTAACTGGATGTATGAAAGAAAATTCAGAAAATACTGCTACAAAGCACCAGTTATTCCACATTTTGATTCAAAAGGTTGATTATAAAATTGCTTCAAATGAATTTTGTACCTTTTTAGTTTTCTAAGAGGAGAGAAATGTTTACATATGGGTCATTCTATATGAAATCATCAAATTAAAAATTAAATTGAAGCTACATAATTTTGTCTTGAGAGGTTTTTTCCCTGACATCATATCTATTGTGGTGACCATTAATGTTTTTTTTTTCAGTCCAACTTTCATTTGTTATCAGCATTGGGGCAGGCTCCCATAAATTGTTCACCATGCTCAATAGAATATCAGATAACCTCAGCTGCTCTCGAAACACTCATATCTCCTTCACTAGTGATGACCTGTTAAGTACAGGGTGTCCCAAAATTCACGCAAGATTTAAATTTAGCGCCATTTGTGCGGTAAAGTGTTGCCAACGAGAAAAAAAAAGACAGTGTGACAGCTGACAGTTCAGGGTTATTAAAAATGGTGTAATTGATTATAAAATTGCTTCAAATGAATTTTGTACCTTTTTAGTTTTCTAAGAGGAGAGAAATGTTTACATATGGGTCATTCTATATGAAATCATCAAATTAAAAATTAAATTGAAGCTACATAATTTTGTCTTGAGAGGTTTTTTCCCTGACATCATATCTATTGTGGTGACCATTAATGTTTTTTTTTTCAGTCCAACTTTCATTTGTTATCAGCATTGGGGCAGGCTCCCATAAATTGTTCACCATGCTCAATAGAATATCAGATAACCTCAGCTGCTCTCGAAACACTCATATCTCCTTCACTAGTGATGACCTGTTAAGTACAGTTGAAAATTTATTTATCACTAGGTTAGACTATAATAGATTTAGTTTAATCCTTTATCCCAGTGAGAGCAAACAAAGTTTGCGCCTGAAAATATCTTCAGGACTAAATATAGTGTTGTACTATCTTATCCAGTAAGTAGTGCAACACCAAGGCAACTCGTGGCAAAGGTGGAGCAAGCTACCAGGCACTTCTAACCCAGTATCTCCCATAATGCAAAACACATTTCCTATGTGGATATGTATACTGTTATGCATTAAAGGGATTGGCCATCTACCCAGACTAGTTTCGACCTTTATTGAGGTCTCTTCAGTGGGAGCCAGGCCCAGAGCTGGAGATACCAGGCAGAAGTAGTAGCAAGTCATCTGTGCCTATGGGAGTTGCCAAAAGGTTTATCACCTTTTTTAAAAATTACTCTGGATTTAGAGAAAGATGTTGAAAATTTATTTATCACTAGGTTAGACTATAATAGATTTAGTTTAATCCTTTATCCCAGTGAGAGCAAACAAAGTTTGCTCCTGAAAATATCTTCAGGACTAAATATAGTGTTGTACTATCTTATCCAGTAAGTAGTGCAACACCAAGGCAACTCGTGGCAAAGGTGGAGCAAGCTACCAGGCACTTCTAACCCAGTATCTCCCATAATGCAAAACACATTTCCTATGTGGATATGTATACTGTTATGCATTAAAGGGATTGGCCATCTACCCAGACTAGTTTCGACCTTTATTGAGGTCTCTTCAGTGGGAGCCAGGCCCAGAGCTGGAGATACCAGGCAGAAGTAGTAGCAAGTCATCTGTGCCTATGGGAGTTGCCAAAAGGTTTATCACCTTTTTTAAAAATTACTCTGGATTTAGAGAAAGATGTTGAAAATTTATTTATCACTAGGTTAGACTATAATAGATTTAGTTTAATCCTTTATCCCAGTGAGAGCAAACAAAGTTTGCGCCTGAAAATATCTTCAGGACTAAATATAGTGTTGTACTATCTTATCCAGTAAGTAGTGCAACACCAAGGCAACTCGTGGCAAAGGTGGAGCAAGCTACCAGGCACTTCTAACCCAGTATCTCCCATAATGCAAAACACATTTCCTATGTGGATATGTATACTGTTATGCATTAAAGGGAAAAATTAAAGGCACAGATGACTTGCTACTACTTCTGCCTGGTATCTCCAGCTCTGGGCCTGGCTCCCACTGAAGAGACCTCAATAAAGGTCGAAACTAGTCTGGGTAGATGGCCAATCCCTTTAATGCATAACAGTATACATATCCACATAGGAAATGTGTTTTGCATTATGGGAGATACTGGGTTAGAAGTGCCTGGTAGCTTGCTCCACCTTTGCCACGAGTTGCCTTGGTGTTGCACTACTTACTGGATAAGATAGTACAACACTATATTTAGTCCTGAAGATATTTTCAGGCGCAAACTTTGTTTGCTCTCACTGGGATAAAGGATTAAACTAAATCTATTATAGTCTAACCTAGTGATAAATAAATTTTCAACATCTTTCTCTAAATCCAGAGTAATTTTTAAAAAAGGTGATAAACCTTTTGGCAACTCCCATAGGCACAGATGACTTGCTACTACTTCTGCCTGGTATCTCCAGCTCTGGGCCTGGCTCCCACTGAAGAGACCTCAATAAAGGTCGAAACTAGTCTGGGTAGATGGCCAATCCCTTTAATGCATAACAGTATACATATCCACATAGGAAATGTGTTTTGCATTATGGGAGATACTGGGTTAGAAGTGCCTGGTAGCTTGCTCCACCTTTGCCACGAGTTGCCTTGGTGTTGCACTACTTACTGGATAAGATAGTACAACACTATATTTAGTCCTGAAGATATTTTCAGGCGCAAACTTTGTTTGCTCTCACTGGGATAAAGGATTAAACTAAATCTATTATATGTTAAGTACAGGGTGTCCCAAAATTCACGCAAGATTTAAATTTAGCGCCATTTGTGCGGTAAAGTGTTGCCAACGAGAAAAAAAAAGACAGTGTGACAGCTGACAGTTCAGGGTTATTAAAAATGGAGTAATTGATTATAAAATTGCTTCAAATGAATTTTGTACCTTTTTAGTTTTCTAAGAGGAGAGAAATGTTTACATATGGGTCATTCTATATGAAATCATCAAATTAAAAATTAAATTGAAGCTACATAATTTTGTCTTGAGAGGTTTTTTCCCTGACATCATATCTATTGTGGTGACCATTAATGTTTTTTTTTTCAGTCCAACTTTCATTTGTTATCAGCATTGGGGCAGGCTCCCATAAATTGTTCACCATGCTCAATAGAATATCAGATAACCTCAGCTGCTCTCGAAACACTCATATCTCCTTCACTAGTGATGACCTGTTAAGTACAGGGTGTCCCAAAATTCACGCAAGATTTAAATTTAGCGCCATTTGTGCAGTAAAGTGTTGCCAACGAGAAAAAAAAAGACAGTGTGACAGCTGACAGTTCAGAGTTATTAAAAATGGAGTGCTACAAGAAAGAACAACACATTTTCATTGTTGAGCAATATTTTAAAATATTGCTCAACAATATTTTAAAATATTTAAAATATTTTAAAAAATTGCGAACTGTAGCTGCAAGGTTTGGCAGCTACAGTTCGCAATTTTCGTACAAAATATGGTCGGAATAGTGATTTAACTTCATCAACTGTGAAAAGATTAATTAAAAAATTCAAGAAAACTGGATCAATTAGTGATCTTATACACTTTGGCCTTCCTTCAACAAGTTGTTCAACAGAAACCATCGAAGCAGTTCGTGAGAGTGTTGCTGAGAGTCCAGGAACATCAATTCGGCACCATGGTCTTGAATTGTGTCTTTCGAGAAGCTCTCTACAGCATATTCTCATGAAAGATTTGCATCTTTTATACTTACAAAGTTCAATTGACTCAAGAATTGAAGCCTACTGACCACACACAGTGAAGAGAGTTCGTTGAATAGATTATGGAACAACAACAAGTGGATGCTTATTTTTCGAACAAGATCATCTTCAGCGATGAGGCTCATTTTCATCTTGATGGCTTCGTTAATCGACAAAATTGTCGTATTTGGGGTTCAGAAAATCCACGAGTGATTGTTGAGAAACAAATGCATCCACAACGTGTCACTGTGGTGCGGATTTTGAGCTGGAGGCATCATCGATCCATTCTTCTTTGACAATGCGGCTGGTAAGGCAATAACAGTTAATGGTGCTCACTATCACGACATGATAATCCAGTTTTTTGTGCCTAAATTGCAAGATATGGATGTAGACGACATGTGGTTTCAACAAGACGGTGCCACATACCATACAGCCCGAGAAACAATTCAATTACTGCATGAGTCATTTCCTGGTCGTGTAATTTCTCGTTTTGGTGATCAGAATTGGCCGCCCAGATCATGTGACTTAACGCCGTTGGACTTTTTTCTTTGGGTTTTTTGAAGTCTAAGGTTTATGTCAACAAGCCCATGACCACCCATGCCTTGAAGGAGGAAATTGAGTGCTGTATCAACGAAATTCAGCCACGTTTATGCAAAACTTTCATGGAAAATTTCGACAAAAGAGTGTGTATGTGCCAGCAAAGCCGTGGAGGCCATTTACCCGATATGCTATTCCATGCATAACCCTGTATACTTTATGAATCAATAAGAAATCACAATTTTTAATTAAAAACCTGTGTTTTCTATCAAAATTACTTCTTGCGTGAATTTTGGGACACCCTGTATATTGTTGGCACATTCAGACCCCTATCGAATGTTACTCTTCTCCCATGGAGAAACGCTCATCTGTGTGTTGCTTGGCATAAGTATGTAGAGTTGGATGATCTCCATTTCCTTGGACGGATTGTTTGCAATTCATTTGACTGAAACAATTATTTGTATGGAAACATTCATTTTCCATTCCACGTTAAATCCTCATCCCTTATCCAAACTTTTGTCTCTAAAACACATGTGAAGGATATGAAAGAATAAATTTCCACGTTAATTCTTAACCAGTTAAGAATTAGACGTGGAAATTTTCATGTTAGCTAATTGCTATCTGCTTCGAGTTTTAGTATAAAAATAATTAGTCAATAAGATAGAAGAAACTTTTCTCAACTCTCTGTGCAATATTTCTGTACTGTAGGACAAACAACAGCTCGTGTATGGGATTACATAAAAATTTTCCTCTTTCTTCTGTTATATATATTCATCAAATTGCAAGTAATCAACTACCAGTTCCTGTTATGATTCACTACTACTTCATGGTCTACTAGTCAGACCATGAAAAAAACTATTGCTTCCACTCTTTTGACCTAAACTGAGTCACAGATTACCTTCATTAGCATGGAGGCTTTTATCCCCCCCTCCCCCTTTCTACCCAAAATTCTTGTCCACTTTCCAAGATCTGGTTCAACAGAAGGTGTATAGAAGAAAAAAGACTTGGCTTACAGTGGCTTTTGACAAGAACTCCATCTTCATACTTAGCTTTTGCTGAAGCATGTGCTAAATATAAAACAACTAGCAGCAAATCCATCTTCACAAAGACCAGTAGCAGGAAATTTGCCTCTTGTTGAAATGGAATCTGTACCTTTTCCATCCATCAGTGGCTCTAAGAGGCACTTAAGTCCCCATGGCCTTCCAAGTATCCTTGGATTTTCTAACCGTAATACGAGGATAAGGCAGTTACCCTCTATGCCTTTAAGTATTCTTGTCTATAAATTGGCTGGTTTGCCTGTTCTGAGGGATGAAAAACCAGTTTCTGAGAGAAAAATCTCTCTACCTCTGTATGAGACGGGCTAACTCGCATTTAGTTGAAAGAGACCAGATAAAGGTTCCTCATGGCATGGACAGAAATCGAACCCAAATTTTTCCAACCACAGGGCTTCATCAATACCAACTGAACTATGGAGACTATCTATGCCTTTTGGTCCTTCACAAAGGCCATAGGATGCAACTTCTGTTCACCTGTGCTTCCACCTCTCTCATCTAGATGGCACCACTGTTAAAGCACCCAAAGACTAAGCTGACTTCCTGGCATTACTAGTTTTCTTGAACTCCTGCATAGATGACAAGGCAAATTGCCTACTTCCATGCCAGTAACTAAGCACTGGTATGCCTCCAGTGGTCTTTAAGCAAAAAAAAAAAGATATAAGAATAGTAAATTGCCTGGACTAAATAAAAGTCTTCTAGTCCCAATGATAACTCTCCAGTTGAACTCAAATGTTGTGTACCAGAGCTAACACCTGTCCTCACTTTTCTGTACTCAGCTGGCACCTATCCCAACACGAAGCAATAAAGTGAGATAAAAGCCTACCATCTAGCTATTGACCAATCACCATCACCTTAGTCCTCTCTAAAAAGATCAGGTTATTGACAGTCAACTCTCCACTACTTAGCTCACCAATTAATCAGTGACCACCAGACAATCTAGATTCACAGCTGATCTTAGTCTACACTGAGCATGCTGCTGTGGAAACATTTGGATAAATATGTGCTGTTGCCTTTGACATTTCCAGGGCTTTCAGTTGTTGGATATCAAGACCTGCTTTGCAAACTGCTTTCTTTCAGTCTACTAGTCTTAATTGGATAGCCAGCTTTCTCTCTGGTCATTTACCACATGTCATGATGAACATAATGTTCTTTTTGGACTTTGCCACCAATGTAGGCATGAATCAGAGCTCTGTTTTATTACTTATCCTCTTATACATAAATTACCTACTCTCAGTCGCCACCAATCCTATCTACAGCTTTGCCAATGACATTCCATTCATCAAACCATGTAGTTCTCATTCATCTCAAGCATCCAAATCTCCAAGAGTGTTTTAAACACTGATCTTTATACCATCCTTCTTTGGAGCTAGGATAACCTGGTCACCTTTGATGCCACTAAAACACAGTCCTGCCTTTTATCTCACAAAGGGATCTCAGCTCACCTTCCCTTACCCTCAGTAGTAATATACAAATCACCAAGCTGGAGCAGATCTCTGTGCTTGTTCTAACATTTCTCTTCAACATTTCCTGTCATAAGCATGCCACATCAATGGCTTACTCAGCCTCTAAAAAAAAAATAGGTATTGTTTTCTGTTCAAGAAGCTATTTTATACCCACCCATCTGTTAACCTTATATAAATCCTTAATCCACCCATTCTTAGAAGACTGTTTATACATTTGAGGTGGTGCACCTGAAACTTCCCTAAAAAGAGCAAGAGTCTAGAGGAGAACAATTCGGCTCATAGATGACCCTTCTCTTCAACCTCTTTCTCACAGATGAGAAACAGCTTGAAGAGAAGGAATAGAGTTGAAAAAAATGCATCAATTCTATAACTGTTGTATAGGTACTTCATGGTCACTGATCCATTGAATTGGCAAACATCATTCTTCCACTTGCTGTTAGGCCTGTTAAAACAAGAGCAGCTGCTATCCAGCACCCCTTTATGGTACAGCTGCAAACTCATTGAACCTACTTCTCTTCCTCATTATTCCATCTACCTCTGTCTTCTGGAACAGCCTTCCTCATTGTATTTCCAAAGAACTTCAACCTCCAGCTCTTTAAAAAGAATGTCAATAGATTTCTTCTTTCTCAATCTTTGCTTGCATCTCACACTTGTAACTGATGTACTATAGATTTGTTGTTCTTGCCTAGAAACCCCTGCCCCCTCCCTGAATACCTTCAATTCAAAAAACTGAAATATTAATAGTTGACATCCCTACTCGACTTCACATTATCTCAATGGAAATTCTTTATATTCGAACAGAAATAATTCATAAATAGATTAAATAGCAACAGTCCCTAATACCACACTAGGGTATTCCATTCCTAACTGCCTTACTTTTATGATCCTTCTTTGAATACTGTCTGCCCACAGTTGAGAGAACTGTAGCTGGCAGAATGTCAAGAAGAGTCAATTCATATTGAAGGGGAGAAAAGAATAATAGATGTATGAATTTGTCACCAACATGTGAAATGACATGCTTTATACGTAAAATTTTTCAACTGTTATACAAGCAAAATAGTTACTTTATAAACTGGAATGTTCATAAAAGAAAAGCTAATTTTCCGATGTGTAATAATAAACACTCATCCCACTATTACCCTATTATCGGAATGGATCCTCCTTCTGCCATGTCAAGGGTTCTCTCATCTGTGGTCAAACAGTACTTTGTCATCTGTCATCCAATTTCTTCCTGTCAACTTGGTAGCTATCGGTATAATAAACGATATGGGATGTAATATCCCTTAACTTAAACAAGTCATATGTTGCCGAATTGAAGCCTTTGGCTCTTCATATATTTAATAATCAGTATAATGTTGGTGCCTCAGATCTTTGGAATGCATTATTATTGTCTATTGACAGTTTTTCTCCAAATTGCTTCATATGTCAGGACTCCAGTGCTGTCAGTCCATCTAGAGCCTAGTCTTTCTCTGGGTCTTTTTGTTGCTGGCATCATCAGCCTTCCTGGCATCATCAAACATGTTATGCTAATCTTTCTTCTCCCATTCTGCTTAAATGATCATAATAGCCACCTTCAATTGGCTATTCTTACATGCTCTTGAATTCTAACAATGTCAACTTCCAAATTTCATTTTTAATATGATTCTGCCTTTGTAAAAAAGTTTTACCACTAGATTAATGTAAGATATCATAGGCTCTCTTTACACTCCCAATTTTTCTCAGATTCATAGCTTAAAATTGGTTTGCACAGTCTTATATATAGCTAATTGGATTAATTTCTCTCTTCTATCATATCGATTTATTCAGTTGACTCTCCTGTGTACTTTTATGTATTGCACAACTTTCTTACATTTTTCTGTTTTCTTTCAGAGCACATACTGATTTACTTGCCAGAAATAACTTTTGATATACTTTCTTCTTTTTCTGGGACTGCCTCTTTAACTTGAATACACTGAAGTTTGTAGCTTTTTTTTCTCCTTGCCAAGAATTGCTATGTTCCTTAGCTGAATCGCGCAATTCTAAGTCTACCAGTGAGCCTCTAAGGTTTTGTTCCTGTTTTATGGATATTTTAATTTTTGTATGAAAAATATTTGTATGTCTGAGTCCATATTCTTTGATTCCCAATTAATTTTTTCATTACCTTGTCTATAATATTAATGACATTAACTTTTTGTTAATTCTCTCCATTTTGTGAGAACCACCATTACAGATGGAAATAATCCTTCCAAATGTCTGCTTAGAAGATACTCTTCCCATTCTCAGCAGTTCATTGAATATTAAAAAGAAACTGAGTTGTTTGTAATACTGCTTTTACAGAACACAGGAGAACAAACAAAATAAATGAATAAATTATTGAGCTAATATTTTGTTTATTTAGCTCAGAACACAAATTATGAGACATTCAGTGCTCAATTAGATTGTTAAAGAAAATTTGTGAGTACAAAAAAAAAAAAATCCACTACGGGGTGCTTAAGGGTCAAAGCTGTATAACTGAGAGGAGACCTCCACATAGCCTTTAAAGGAATGCGGAGAACCGACCAGGGCTTCTGACCTAATGTCCAATCCTCACCTTCTCGTGGTGCACCCTGTTGGGTATCTACTTTGATACTGAACGAACGAGGATGGGCTGGCAATTTGGGATTTAGCCGACCAAATTGTATTCTTATTGGTTAAACCAAAATAAAAAATGATGGTACAACATGACAAAATTTCATGCCGGCTGGGGCGTCGCCCGGTTAAACAAGGCCCCCGTTGTTTTTGCCAGGGAACCAGGGCGAACAGCGAAAAGTCAGCTACTGGAACAAATCTGAAAACAAACCCCAACTCAACATCACCAGAGTTAAAGATCGGTACTATCAACGTAAGAAGCCTGAATGGCAAAGAAATGGAGCTAGCTGAGGAATTAGATAAGTACCAGATCGACATAATAGGGGTGACTGAAACAAAAAAGACCAAAACTGGTGAGATCTTTCTGAGCAATAAATATAAAATGTTATATTCAGGCAATAACAATCAAGGAAAAGAAGGAGTAGCCATAGTATTCAACACAAAATACAAGGCTAATCTTCTTGAATGGCAGTCAGTCTCAAGTAGAGTAATGTGGGCAAATATGAGAATGGGGAACTGGACAATGAGACTTATTTGTGCCTATGGTCCCACAGAAGGTTCTACTAAGGTAGAAGTGGAGGAATTTTTTGAGGCTTTAGAAAAAGCAACTGACACAATGAAAAAGGAAAAGTTGGTCCTTGTTGGGGATCTAAATAGTAGAGTAGGAAATGATTGTGAGACATACAAAAATATTTTGGGAAAATTTGGAGAAAAGAGCAAAGCTAATAATAATGGCAAATATCTGTTGGATTTCTGCTCAGGACATGGACTGGTTATTACTAACACCATGTTCCAACATAAAAATGTGCACAAATTCACATGGAGAGAAGAGGCTAGGAATAAGAAAAGTCTCATTGACTATGTTATTGTTGATAGTGATGTTTTCTCCCTGGTGCAGGACACCAGAGTGTACAGAGGATTTGAAATTGGAAGTGCTCACTATTTAGTCTTGAGCAGGATAAAATTGAATTTCATATTGAAAAGAATAACATGTAAGAAAGTTTTAAAGCGAATAAAAGTTGAGCAGCTCTCAGATGTAAACTGTAGACTAAAATACAGAAATATTATTGAAAAGAAAATGAAAGAGTTTGAGAACAGGAATCAAACCTTGGAGATTCAGTGGCAAACTCTAAAGGAAACATTGATTGATTCTGCCAGAGAGGCATGTGGTGAGGTTGTGTGCAAAGATAAAAAAATCAGAACTCCCTGGTGGACACAGGAAGTTAAAGAGACAGTGAAGGAAAAGAAGAAAGCATATCAAAAGTTCCTGGCAAATAAGTCAGCTTTTACTCTTACGGAATACAGAGACAAATGTAAGAAAGCTAAACAGTGTGTAAAACTAGCTAAACAAAAGTCATGGGAGGACTTTGGCAAGAATATAGAAAATAAATATCAAGAAGGTGGCAAAATATTCTGGAGGTTGTTGAAGAAGCTTAGGAATGGAGGAAAGAGTGCTGTAAAAGGAATTAGAGATGATAAAGGTGAAATGAAAACAGGAGAAAAAGATATCCTTGAAGTATGGAGTAATTACTTTGAAAAACTGCTAAATGAAACAAGCAGTGATGACAGCACAGTGATAAAAAACACTGACCAGGCATGCAGTCAGGAATACATATCCATACTTGAAGTAGAAAAAGCCATCAAAGGCTTGAAATGTGGAAAGGCAGCAGGAGTAGATGATATTCGACCAGAAATGCTGAAGTATGGTGGTATAA
Source organism: Typopeltis vanoorti (assembly GCF_054136105.1). Lineage (NCBI taxonomy): Eukaryota > Metazoa > Arthropoda > Arachnida > Uropygi > Thelyphonidae > Typopeltis > Typopeltis vanoorti. The sequence continues at coordinate 16,615,318 of NC_143563.1, forward strand.
GAGTCTTACAGTGGCTGCACTGCATAGTTCAGAAAGCCTGGACAGAGGGACGAATTCCCGATGATTGGAGTAGAGCTCTCATAGTACCCATATATAAAAAGGGAAATAAAACTGAATGTGAGAATTACAGAGGTATTTCCCTACTGAGTGTTCCTGGCAAGATCTATGCAAGTATACTTGAGAAACGGTTGAGAAGAATTGTGGAAGAAAAGCTTGGTGAAGAACAAGCTGGATTCAGGCCAAATAGAGGCTGTCAGGATCAGATCTTCACTTTACGACAAATAGTCGAGAAAGCATGGGAATATAACAAAGATCTGTATTTAAGTTTTGTCGGTTTGGAAAAGGCATATGACAAGGTGCCAAGAGAGAAGCTATTCAATACGCTGCAGTTATATGGTGTCAATGGGGCATTATATCAAGCAATACTTAGTCTATATTTGAGTTGTGAGTCTGCAGTTAGAATTGAAGGAAGTACAGGAAGATGGTTTAATGTTAAATCTGGTGTGAGACAAGGATGTACGTTATCCCCTCTGTTATTCATTATCTATATGGATCACATTATGAAGGAATGTGGTATTAAACCTGATATCAAAATTGGAGATGTTAATGTCAGCTCTTTGCTTTATGCGGATGATGTTATACTTCTAAATAAATCCGCTACAAGTCTGCAAGATTCTCTGACTAAATTGAATAGCTGTTGTAATAGATATGGTATGAAGGTCAGCAATAAAAAGACAAAGACAATGAAAATAGGCAGACTCATTGAAAATGTCAACTGTGTTGTGAATGGAAAACCTGTGGAACAAGTAAAACATTTCAGCTACTTAGGCACAATTTTTACTGAAGATGGTAAACTAAATATAGAAATAGACAACAGAATCAGCAAAGCTGGTATCGTGGGAAGTCAATTGAATAAATTCATATGGAATAAGAAAGAAATTAGTCGGAACACTAAATTAGCTGTATACAAGACCGTGTTCAAACCAATTTTAACTTATGGATCTGAGAGCTGGGTCAGAAGTAAAACACTTGACCAAAGACTAGAGACCGCAGATATGAGAGTCCTGAGAAAGATTAGACGCGTGAACAGATGGCATCAATGGCAATATCATATTAAAAATGAGGATATTAGGAAAGAACTTGACATTGTCAGCATCCAGGAATGCGTTAGCAGAGCTAATCTCAGATGGTATGTTCACTTAAATAGAATGGGAGAGGAAAGATTAGCAAAACAAGTGTTCTCTGCCAGGTTGGCAGGAAAACGACCCAGAGGAAGACCAAGATATAGGTGGATTGATACGGTACAAAGTGCCTTAGACGATAGAAATATAAGATCTGATAATGTTGGAGTCTTGACAAGTAACAGACTGATTTGGAGGAAAATTGTAGATAGGAAGTTAGTAATGATGTAATTTTTTCATGTAGTACTGTCATATCCTGTACACCCCTTGAGGGTACATGGCAGGAATTTGATGATGATGATGATGGAAAAAAAAAAAGTAATATTCTATTATAGTGACCTGTAGGTCGGATAAAACAAAATTATTTCAAAGAAATCAAACTAAATGTGGTCTTAAATGGCTGTTTTCGAGATCTTAGACAAATAAATACAGCTATACTTATTAACGTTAGGGTAGAGTTTCATAGTCTGCTAATTCTATAATTGCTCTCTCAGATCCCAAGTTGCCATACAGATGATTGCAGGTGCAATTTTTATGTTCACGGTGGATGTTAATTGATCTACCAGTCTGTCCAAAGTAAGCCAAACTGAAGGCATAAGGACCTTATATACTCTCCAGGATGTTCAAGAGGATGTAGTTGGTCTTTAGGAGAATGTGTGAAGGTAGCCAGTTGAATGAAAGGTTTGAAAGGGATATGGATATTATTTTTGCAGAGAACTTTGGCTATTTTCTGATGTACCTTTAATATATGGGATGGAAATGGTTTTGTTGTGTGTTGGAAGGATGGATGCAATATTTTATGTATTTTATATGGGCTGTAGCCATTGTCTGAAAAGGTGCTGCAAAGGTCCCTGAGTTCAGTTTCAAGGGCTATCATTTCAGCAAATAGCCTTGGCTTGGTGAGTGTTTTTGAGGATGCCATACTGTTGGGAAGGGTGGAGGTGTTTACGTAAATACCTTCCTGTACGAGTGGGTTTTCTCTAAGTGGAAAAGGATAATGAGCCATTATGAAGTCGTGCCACTAGTGTATTGAAAAGGGAGAAAATAATTGCAAAATCATTTAAGCTATCAGCATTTCCCTCAATCTTGTGTGGGTAGTCATAAGTTAAAGCTTTCTTCTCAATCAGTATTTCCTCTCCTAATTCACCAGTGTTTTCATATACTCTTGCAAAATGTTATTAAATCGTGTATCTGATCATACACAATTATTTCAAAGGGCTGGATATGTTCTTAATTATTTCTGTTATTCTTAACTTACATAAGCTTTTAGGATAGCATTTCTGTTCATTAATAACAATTATGACACCTCCACAGTTTCATTGGACTGTGTGTGTGTGTTGGGGGAGGAGGAGGATGTATACTACTTAATCCACTATCACACTATATGCCATCTGCCACCACCATATGGTATTTTTGTTTGTTAATTTTGTTCTCTGATTTCCTTGTATGTGGGGATGGAAAAGCAGTCTTTTAGAGAAAAACTCTGTTCCCTAATTAGATAACTCACCTTCAATTGCAAAAGTCCATATAAAGATTCTTATAATAACAAGAATGAAACTTGGGCTTTTCCTACCAAAGGGCAAATTGTCCCATCATTGTTTCAACTGTATTATGAATACAACTTCATGTCAGCGTACAGACATTGACCTTCATGTCCCATAGGATTACATTTATGTCGTCTACATCCATAAATTTGAACATGTTTTTTATTGTTAAAAATTGCAAGATGCTAAATTATGAGATATATAATGCTTGGGAAGAATTCAACGGACACCATCGTATGATGAAGAAACAGCCATGGTGACCACCTTAATAAGATGTAGAACATCCTTTCACTGTGATGACTGCAGCAATCCTACAGGGCATACTTTCCACAAGCATACAAAAGCAGTCAGTGGGAATATTGCATCATTGTTCCTGTAGGAATCTAAACAGGTCCTGGTGACTGTTGTTGGGAGGATGTTCCTTGACCTCATCCGAACTCCATTTCATCCAACAGATGTTCTATAGGGCTGAGATCAGAGCTCTGTGCAGGCCAGCCAAGTGTGGTGTTGGTCATGTCTACAAACCATGGTTACAGCTGCCTTATGACACAGTGCATTGTCTTGCTGAAAGAGACAATGGTTAGTTCCATAGAAATGCCACAAAATAGGAAGCATTGCATTGACCAGAATGTTCAGATACCTCTCGGAGTTCAATGTTCGTGGCACCACAAACATCTCCAAGGCCAAAACTGGAACATCACACAGCCGCCTTTGTGGTTGAGGTTATGCACTCAGCTAAGATACATTTACCAGGCATCTGCCACACCTGTCCATCTTCTCGGTAGAGAGTGTAGCATGATTTGTCGCTCCATAACAGCTTTCCAAATTTCCACATCCCTTTGTATGCATTCTTTGCACCACTGAAGACAATGCTACATGCTGGTTTGGGTAACATGGGGCTTGCATATTGTGGTTCTACCTTCGAAACACAGGTTTCGATGGTCATGAAGTTTCGATTCATGTTCCAGTCAATGTCCGGAATTCCGCATTCATCTTGTCTGCGGATGAATGGCAGTTTTTACACATTATCATTCAAAACATCCTACGGTGAGTTTTATGTTTTAAAACTTAAAACTGCAGATGGTGTGGTCACTTAAACAGAATGGGCAAGGAAAGATTAGCAAAACAAGTGTTCTCTGCCAGGTTGGCAGAAGGAATACCAAGATATAGGTGGATTGATATGGTAAAAAGTGCCTTGGAAGATATAAAATATAATATTTGACAATGTTGAAGTCTTGACAGGTAACAGACTGATTTGGAGAAAAATTGTAGATAGGGAGTTGGTAATGATGTAAATTTTTCATGTAGTACTATCATATCCTGTGCATCCCTTGAGGGTACATGGCAGGAATTTGATGATGATGAACTTAAAATTGATTAAAACTTATGTATATTAAAATGTATGTTTTAATATACTAAAGATATTTTCCATTTCAGTTTTCATTTTGTGATCAGTGTTACTTAATACAGTTAGCAGATCAATGCTCTTTTATGAAATAAATATAAAAGTGTTCTTTGCATTTGAGATAGTGCACTGAAAAAAGAACAGACATGTCATGATGGAGAGGCAGTTAATTTTAATTGGATGTGGAAGAGCAATAAGGGAAGAAGTAAAGGGAAGAAAATTATAAATACTCAGAAAGGCAGTGGGGATTTAAATAAACTGCTTCTCATAGGAAGTGCCATTGGAATAGAGATGTTTTGATCTGGTAGTGTGTTCTTTCTTTCTCTGCTTTCATTATTCTTTGGCTTTTTTTAAAAAAAATTTTTTCTCCATTTAGTATGGTTTGAATTTTGGATCAGATTGAACTTATTCAAAAGATCAATAACCATAAACATTTTTGTATATCATAGTCTATGCAAATACAGACTACTTTCACAAAAGCAACAGTACAAGAAAGGGTTGTTTTTGTTTTTTTTATCCTTCAAAATTATTTTCTTCAGCTGTTGTTTTTGTATTGGGGTAGGGCCTATGGTATGTCATAATGTTCATAGTTCTTGATCATTTGAATCAATTAGTAATGCTTTTTCTGTTTCCTCACAGGAAGAAGGCTTAGTAATTTTCTGCAGTTTTGCACAGTGATCATACTTTGCCATGCTTTCATATTTTGACTTGTGCCTTGCCATATAGCATCAGTTTGATAGATTCTGAAGGCTTGGCCAAGTCATTCCTTTACATATTTGAATTTTGGCTATCAATGAGTGAAAGATTTATCATGTAAAGAGGAAGTTTTCTGCTTAATTGCTGTGTCCACTTAAGGTGAGTAGGAAATAGGTTAGAATGCACAAATACCACCAATATTTGGCACTGTACTATTGTGTCAGGCTAAAAAAGTTCAGGTATCATGACTGTGCTTATGTGCATTAACTATCTTAACACTACTCTTTTCTATTTCTGTGTGCAAATGATATTGTTACCAAAAAATTAGCTGAATTTCATATATAGGGATACATTGACATATCCTTCTTATTAATATAGCCTCAGTGTGTGATGAATATATATGGTATGTTCAAAAAAATACAATCAGCTCTCACTATAGCAAACTTGTAGGGACCATAGGAATAGTTTTCTTTTGTGAATTTTCTTTAAAATAGTATTATGCTTGTAGGGTTTGATCAAGACGTGATAGTTTGTTATATTTCTATTTTTATTATAGTAAGTCAACTATATTCAGGTTTTAATGTCATCTGCATGTTGATAATTATGAGCGTACAGAACATATCTGTTAGGATTTAGATAAGTTTGCCATAAGCTACTAGTCACTGTGTAAACATCAGCCTGTTATGGTGAGCCAGTAAAGCTAATTGTATTTTGTATCAAATTTTTGTTAGCTATTCTGACAATAGTTTACAACCCAACATCTTGACTGCAGATGAGAGGATAACTGTTTTTCATCATGTAGTTTTAATTTCTTGTATTTGAATTTTTCATTGTTTATTTTTCTACACTGAAGGAGATTTGTTATGTACTGATCAAAATATTTCTTATATAACAGGATGATCTTATTAAAATATCTTTACTGTGGTTACAGGTTTTCTTTATTTCAAACATGACTGAAAACTTATGAAAATCCATTCTGTAAATACAAAAGCCATTTGATATTGCTCTTCTTAAAAAAGGAGAAAATACTTTTAGAGCTCATTTAGTTGATAATGAAAATTAGAGCTTTGATCATTTTTACTATCCACAGTCTGATGAGAGTCAGAGCTTAGACTACAAACATTGCCATATTTTAAGTTTCAAAGCCAAATATTTAATTTTTGGTTATTGTGACGATGAAACTAATGAATATCTGTCTTCTTCTAATTGTTTGATGCCAAATGGAATAAAAATACATGAACTGGATTTTTATTTTAGTACTACATATCCTAAGAAGTCAAAAATATAGTTGAAATCTTATGAGTGTATCATCTGTATTTCATACATTTTTAAAATTTTAATTTTCAGTTATTCTATTATAATACATATTACAGTGGATATTCTCAATTAAACTTTTGGTATTCTGAACTTAATTTTTTTTTTTTTTAACATTTGACATAAAAAAGTATTTAAAAAAAACGCTAACTTTTTACTAATTATCATACCACATAAAATTACGACATCATAATTATAAATTTCTACTCTTAGCATAGTGCTTCTCATATTATAATACCCCACTTTAATCATCAAATTCCTGCCATGTACCCTGAAGGGATGCACAGGATATGATAGTACTACATGAAAAATTTACATCATTACCAACTTCCTATCTACAATTTTCCTCCAAATCAGTCTGTTATCTATCAAGATGCCAACATTATCAGATCTTATATTTCTATCTTCTAAGGCACTTTTTACTGTATCACTCCATCTATATCTTGGTCTTCCTCTGGATCTTTTTCCTGCCAACCTACTGGAGAGCATTTGTTTTACAAATCTTTCCTCTCCCATTTTCTGTTTAAGTGACCAATTAGCTCTGCTAACGCATTCTTTGATGCTGACAATGGCAAGTTCTTTCCTAATATCCTCATTTTTTTAATATGATATTGCCATTGAAGCTATCTGTTCGTGCCTCTAATCTTCCTCAGGATTCTCATATCTGTGGTCTCTAGTCTTTGATCAAGCGTTTTACTTCTGGCCCAGCTCTCAGATCCATAAGTTAAAATTGGCTTGAATACTGTCTTGTATACAGCTAATTTAGTGTTTTGGCTAATTTCTGTGTTATTCCATATAAATTTATTCAGTTGACTTCCTACCACACCAGCTTTGTTGATTCTGTTGTCTATTTCTATATTTAATTTACCATCTTTACTAAACATCGTGCCTAAGTAGCTGAAATGTTTTACTTGTTCTATAGATTCTCCATTCACAATTTCAGTTGATATTTTCAGTGTTTCTGCCTATTTTCATTATCTTTGTCTTTTTAATGCTGACCTTCATACCATATCTATTACAACAATTATTCACTTAAGTCAGGGAATCTTGCAGACTTGTAACAGATTTATTTAGAAGTATAGCATCATTTGCATAAAGCAAATAGCTGAGATTAACATCTCCAATTTTAATATCAGGTTTAATACCACTTTCCTTCATAATGTGATCCATATGGATAATGAATAACAGAGGGGATAATGTATATCCTTTTCTGACACCAGATTTAACATTAAACCATCTCCCTGTATTTCTTTCAATTCTAACTGCTGACTTACAACTCAAATAAAGACTACGTACCGCTTGATATAATGCCCCACTGACACCATATAACTGTAGTGTTTTGAATAGTTTCTCTCTTGGCACCTTGTCATATGTCTTTTCCAGATCTACAAAACTTAAATATATATCTTTGTTATATTTTCATGATTTCTCGACTATTTGTCATAAAGTGAAAATCTGATCCTGACAGCCTCTATTTGGCCTGAATCCAGCTTGTTCTTCACCAAGCTTTTCTTCCACAATCCTTCTCAACCTTTTCTCAAGTATACTTGCATATATCTTACCAGGAACACTCAGTAGAGAAATACTTCTGTAATTCTCACATTCAGTTTTATTTACCTTTTTATATATGAGTACTATGAGAGCTCTACTCCAATCATCTGGAATTCGTCCCTCTGTCCAGGCCTTCTGAACTATGCAGTTTTATTTTTATTTTATTCATATGGAGTTTCCTCCCTTTTCTCCTTCGTCCATATTGGGGCAAGTTGAGCCCCCTCATGGGGGTTAAGTATTCATGGCTGTAGATCGTGTGTGTTCACGGGGCCGGTTTGCCTGCTTATGGGATGAAAAACCCCAGATAAACTGGGGGGAAAATTCTGCTGTCCACGTCTGGCTAACTCGTCTATTGGTGAGGAAGATCCTTAAGTTCCTCATGTCATCGAACCCAAGGCACTCCTTCCCCAGGCATATGTTGCGAAGCACAAAGCCACTAGGCTAACTGCGCGGACAACTATGCAGTGCACCCACTGTAAGACTTTTATACTTCCATTACTTGAGCATTTTTGTGGTTGAATATCATCTACTCCTGCTGCCTTTCTACATTTCAGGCTTTTGATGGTTTTTTCTACTTCAAGTATGGATATATATTCCTGACTGTTTGCCTGGTCAGTGTTTTTTGCCACCATGCTCTCATCACTGCTTGTTTCATTTAGCAATTTTTTGAAGTATTACTCCGTACTTCAAGCATATCTTTTTCTCCTGTTTTCATGTAACCTTTATCATCTCTAATTCCTTTTACGGCATTCTTTCCTCCATTTCTGAGCTTCTTCAACAACCTCCAGAATATCTTCCCACCTTGATATTTATTTTCTATGTTCTTACCAAAGTCCTCCCAGGACTTTTGTTTAGCTTTCTTACATTTGTCTCTGTATTCTCTAATAGCACAAGCTGACATATTTGCCAGGAACTTTGATATGCTTTTTTCTTTTCTTTCACTGTCTCTCATCCCATCCTAATTAAAGTATCACAAATTTTAATGGATAATACTATCCTTCTAGTAGGATAGTGTAAATGATCCATGATCCATTTTTCTGCAGTTTTTTTTTTTTTAATCTATAAAGGAGATTAGTAATTAATTTAAAACTATTTGTCTTGCATGCTATATACATGAAAAGAGTTAGCAGTACTTCTTGAGGGAGAGGTTTGGGATCTGCATCTTTTATTGCAGAGCATTAAGTCCATAGTTGGCTTGCTGAAGAAATTAGTCCATAGAGCCTAAAAATTACTATATAGATCTAAAATGCTGATTGATAGGAGTTGACCAACTGTCCTAGTAAAATCAGGTTATTTCATCTTGCCAGAGGACTATAGAGTGATCTATGTTTGGAAAAGTGAGAGCATCCATTAGTAATTTTCTACAATATGCTGTTAAGAAGTTTCTTCTTTCAGTTCATGTATGTAGTAATATGTTATAAATTGAACAACCTCTTGAGTATGGAATTACCATTAGCAACAACAGTTTAAAAAAAAATGCAGTGTCCTACAGGGAAGGCACATAAACCTAAGCAATGGAGTAATAAAAATTATTCATATTGAGTGATGAGTTTAAATGAGACCTTCCAGGGTAATAAATGCAGTTGGGCATGTAGGATGTGAGAATTTTTTGTTCTGTTAGTATAATGATGTGGGATCGTTTTCTAGTAGTATGGATTAGGTTCACTAGCTTTAGGGCTGCTGAGTTTTACATTGTTCTTGACACTTGTACATGCCCTACATTGTAACAATTACATAATATTGGCCCTTATATTTCAAGTACGATGAAGTCTCGTGTCATATAGTAATGACTGTGAACATGTAGTTGGAAGAGGAACATTGCAACGGCCAGCATAAAACCTTCACCTGAATGTAATAAAGAACTTGAGAGATGAACTGAAAGATAGGACTGGGGTGCAAGGCCAAGATGGGCCCTTTGAAAGTGGAACTTATTAATGCTTACTCATCAACTTGAAACTAGAAATTAGTAAAAAATATTCCACAGTGCTTTGAAGCAGTTATATCCAATGTTGGACAACACTTTATTAGCTGCCTTTAATAAAGGATGCTATTTATATTTTTTTATGACTTGATAGGATAATGTATATTAAAAAAAAAAACCTTGAGTAACTTTAGAAGACACATGACATATTTATAAACACTGACATGGGAATTCATCAGATCTGTATTTCATTTTCTGATTCTTCGAGGGTGGGGGTTATTGAGTTGAAATCAAGTGGTTGAGAAACATTATTTTGATGTACTTGTGGTATTATTTAATTATAAACTGAATTAATTAACTTGAGTTAAAGTTCATTGACAATCTTAAATTATAGTCCGTAAATGAATTAGAAAAAATTTTTAATTTATTAAGTTGCAGTCAGCAATTCAAATTTTTAGAGCAGAATTTTGAACACATTTGTAAGATGTCATAAAACCTCAGAGTAGTAAGCATTAGGGGATTTTCTCATCTTTTAGTTTCCGATCACAGCATTAAGAGAAATAAAGATCCTTCAGCTCTTGAAGCATGAGAATGTTGTGAATTTACTTGAAATATGCCGGACCAAAGGCAAAGGTAAAGTTATTCAGTTTTTATACCTTTGATAAAGATTGAAATGTTGGCTATTTTAGCACTGACATTTGGTTCTAGTATAATTGTGAAAGAACAACTAGAATAAAATTGAAATATGTTATTAATTAGATTAAAGCATTATACTTCCCGAATTTGTATGGTTGTCAACAGGAAACATTACTGGGCTTTTTCTTTCTATTTAATCTTTAATTCAGTCATTATGTATTATAATGGTGCAGGGAAAACATTCAACCAATCACTGATCAGAATGATTTGAATTGAGATCATTTCTTGTGGCATTTTGCTTTTTTTTTCTTCTACCTCACATTCCTGCACTCCATTTTTATCCATTTGTGCAAAAATTGTTGCGAGGACTTAAACAACTATATTCCAAATTTGGTCCAAATCAGTTGAAAATACCACCTGTGCTTCTGAAGGAGGAGAACAGTAAAAATGCCATCTGGTTTTTTTGCTGTTTTCAAAGTGCTCTGGTTTGTTAATTTCATTTCAACACTGATATTGGGTTCTAATATAATTGTGAAAGAAGAATGTAGAATAAAATTGAAATATGTTATTAACTAGATTAAAGCGTTATACTTTCTGAAGTTGTATGGTTGTCAATAGGAAACATTACTGGTCGTCTTCTTTCTATCCCATCTTTAATTCAGCCATTATGGATTATAATGGTGCAAGTAAAACATTCAAAATGTCATGCTTGAATACCTCTGTTTATTAAGTGATAATTGAAAACTAGATTCTCAGCAGGACAAAATTTGACCCTAATGATTCTTTTAATAAGAGTAGTCAGTACTATAGCATTTAACTAAAGAACTTGTTCTGACTCTTGATTTATTACTAATATTAGCAGGGTTCCAGAAATCCACTTATCACAGACAAGTGGTGAGTGAATTTTCAGCCTTGTTCTAGATGCATTCAAAATGCATTATTTTCTTTGCATAATTTACACATTTTGTTTCATTTTAAAATATTCACTGTTTTATTTTCCAGAGAGTTGGAAATAAAATTTATGGATCTGAAATCCCTAATGCAAACACTGCAGTGTTCCCTTTTAAAGAATCGCAAAAACACTTGCACTTTTCATTTGATGGTTTTTCTCTAAAAGTCATCACATTGTAAGAAAATCTTCACTTTCTTCCATTCTCTTATCTCCATTAAGGTTCAGAACTTTTTCTTTCTAATATGAAAGAATATGAAAAAAAAACGAACAATCGTTAAAACTCAAACTGCATGTTTAGTCATCATTGTCTTAAAACAATTGATAACTTTAAACGTTTTTCTTTCTGTATGAGAGACTTTATTAAACATCCACTATCAAGTTTCAAAAATCCCCATTCTCTCACAATCTTAGTGTTCTTTTCGCCTCACGCATGCGTCACAATTCCGGCTTTTGTCAAAAAGCAAGCAAAATAAGCCTTCACTACATGTTATAGTTATGGCACTTTACTTTAAAACAGTAAATCTCATACACTTCATAAGTTGAGAAAACCAGTTTTTCATTCCAAAACAAGTGTTTTGATATCATGAATGCATTTAAATTAAATTACAGTTATCATTTCCAATAAATAAATTTTTAATCAAATTTATACACTCATTTAGTTCTATGTTAGCCTTACATGTATATACATTATGCACAACATACATAATCGGCAATCTATTATTTAAAAAAAAAGTTATTTTTCTCATTAATATTTCATTAACAAAATAAACTGGTAATTCATCCATCCAGTCCTCATTCATCCATGATGAGTTGTACCCTGATTAGGGTTGTAGGCAATTAATGCAGCTAGCTTGCTATTCCTATGCTGTATCCTTGAAGGGTAGGTATTTTATGTCTGTAGATAGGCATGTTCACTTGGTTGGTTTCCTGTTTTGAGGATGAAAAACCTGAGTTTCCAGAAGAGAAACCACAATCTTCGTTTGAGACTGGCTAACTTACCATCTGATTGAAAAGACCTGTTAATGGTTCCTCACGTCAAAGACAGAATTCAAACCTAGGTCTTTCCAACCAGAGGGCTCTTCTATATCTAGGGTCGAATCCTGGTCGGAGGTTTAACCAGTAATTATAAACACAAATAAAAATTTTCCCCATCTAAGTATTGTAGTACATTTATACATCTTATTCTTCCAAAACCTCTCCCCCTCCCCTTAAGTAGGTATATAATTGTAATATGGTATTTTCATAGCTAGCAATATGAATTCAACTTAGTGTAATTAAATGCTTGAAAATCTTACATAATGAAAATACTTTTCAGTTCAATTAATGTATAATATAATGCACATACTTATGGATAGTGGCTTCTTTAGCATGTCTACTGGATAGAGCCTGAAAGAAATTGAAACTTGGTTAACTGTTAGAAACAATCAAAACAAGGCAGCAGTGATGTGTGGCACATTCATCAGCTGTCTCTTTGGATTAAGAGGTGGTTATTGGAGAAGTAGTGGTCAATGTTGAAAAATCTGATTGGAGATTTCCAGCCATCATTTAAGATGAGATCCTGGTGTCTGCTGAAAGAACCACAGGTGAATGACTATAGTGGATTCCTTATTAGATGTGAAATGGAGTTGCCCTCATGATAAGGTATAGTGTCAATGTTTCAGTCAGTGGTGTGATTTCTATAGATGCATGATGCATGCTCCTATTTTTCTTCCCTTTTGTATTCTACATCACAATGATAACAGTTTTTATAACTTTTTCTTGTCTGGCTTTGTCTATACACGACACTTATTTGCTGTAGGTCTTGCAACCTTTCATGTGTGGGTCAGATATTTAAAAGTAAAACAAGAACCTGGGATCTATAAACAGCTAGATGTTTGTAGAAGAGATTGCTGCTGCCACCTCAAAGAAGCCACTATGTATAGGTGTACTTTACCCAGTTATAAAAATTGAAACATAACTGTATGTCTTCTTTATTCTGATTTGCACATTACAATATACACTCTCTACAGCCTGCTGTTGGAAAGTAGATATGCTAACTACTCTCAGCGGGCATGAATTGAAATAATTGTGTTTGAATGGCATTCTTTTATCATCGGATATCAACTAATTGTTTAGAAAATGACATTTTGTGAAATATTATTGGTTCTCTTCTCCATGTTTACTGCAGCCAATGTTGATTAACTAGTTATAACCGTGAGCTACAGGAAAAACCAAGATCTCATCTAAAATCAACTATGGGCAGCATATATAAAAGATTGCATATTAATGAATGGCTATAAGAGAAGTTATACAGTGCATTGCAACAATGAGCCATGCATCTGATATATTGCTATGATATTCAATTTCTTGTTCAAGTTTTTTAATAGTGATAGTTGTTAATTTATAACTCTCTCTCTGTGTGAAAAGAAAAATAACGTTTTTCTTTTCCATTTTGTTTTCTTAATCTGAAATAGTACATGAAGATGTTGTATGAAACTACTAATTTCTTACCAAAAAAATTGCACATGGTACTCACCAGGCACAAAAACACTAACCAGAAACTGTACTTTCAGTTTTGTGTATGGAAATTAATGATTTGTATGAAGGGAATTTTGCATAAGCCATTATGCAAGATTCCCTTCCTCGAGTAGAGGCATTCTCAAGAAAAAAAAAAAATTTTCTTGAGAAGAATTGTAAAGCAATATATATATATATATATATAGCTTTACTTGAAAGTAGAAATTTGGGTATTTTGGTAGGAAGGTATTATATCCCTGCAATGGATATTCATGCACTGAAAAATGCATGAAGATAACATACAAAACATCATTGAAATTTTAATAGAAATGTAGTATGAAGACATAAAGCAAAAATACCTCCTAGAGTTTAGTTTATGCATAGCTATTTATTAGTTCAGAATTTTTGGTCTATGTATTATCTAGGCCATTATCATAATACAAGTGTAATAGAGTAGTTACTTTCTGGGCTCGGGTCTCCCACTGGCTACTGAGCGCATCCCCTAGGTGGCGGATGGGGGGAAACCCTGACTACCATCCATTGGATATCAGGGCAGCTCTAAATATATTGAATAAAGAGCTGTGGACCAGTGGTTTTGGGGCTGGCAATCCCATGTGAAAATATTGCCATTTGCAACCTGCAGTTGGCCAGCATGGTGAATTTATGGCCTAATCTTTACAAGATGAATCAAACAGAAATAAAATCGTCCTCATTCTCTGGAGGCCAGATTGCTACTGCCTGTGGCAGCAGGCAGTTAAACATGAAGACAGAGGGTGCTAAGAATCCCAGATCATGCTGCCACTGGAAACTAGACTTTGGAACTTTAAACTGTAGGACTCTGAGCAGTGAAGCATGGTTAACTGAACTTACTAAAGAGCTGAAGCAACTAAAATGGAATATTCTCAGACTGTGTGAAGTTAGACTTAAGTGAAGAAATTCTTCACTTAAAGTCTTCACACAATTCTTCACAGTATGTCTCCATTTAAAAAAATGGAGACATACTGTATTATAGAGGCCAAGGTAAGGAAAGAATCATCAGTGGAATTGGGTTTATGATTAACAAAAAATTGAAGAACAAAATAATAGAATTTGACAGTTTATCTGATTGAATAGTAAGTATTGTTATTCAAATCTGAAAAAGATACTCTTAAGATCATCCAAGTGTGTGTACCAACAATGTCATACTGATGAAGAAATTGAAGCCTTCTTTGTTGTATAATGAAACCTGTGGAGCATTCATGACTAATCATACACACATAACCATAGTAATAAGATTTTTTAATAAGTAAATATTTCGTCCTAAGTATCATAGGACATCTTCAGGGATAGTAAGAACATCATTACGGTTCAAATTGGGTATGTGATGTAGGCTTTCAGCACTTTCTTTATATAAACATTCATGTTTATAAAAGATCTACAGGGTGTTCGGGATAAATTTGACAGTTTCGTAAGGAAAAAGAAAATCTTCTTTGTATCTATTAAATTTAATGAATTGACAAAAAAACATTACAGGCAGAGTTAATTACAATACTATCAACAAGATTTACTCAAAATAACCACCATTAGCATCGATCACAGCTTCAATTCTGCTTCGGAACCTCGAACAAGCTGATGCTACAGTCTCCCTGGGAAGGGCCGCAAAAACTGTTTTAATTTTATCCATTAACTGGGCTTTTGTATTACTGGAAGTGCGATTGGTGTCTTTTTCAACTGCGCCCCATACAAAATAATCCATGGGGTTAAGGTCTGGGGAGTTTGGAGGCCAAACATTTGGACTGGTGAAGTCATAGAAATTTTCAGACAACCATTTTTGACTTTTCCCAGAGGTGTGGCAAGGGGCCGAATCCTGCTGCCATACATACGGCCTACCATTGGCTACCCTTGTTATCCAGGGCTTGACTACAGTTAGCAACTCCACGAACAAAGCCCGAATTCCAATGCCAGGGTTCTTCAACACCTGTTCCTGCAGATTTGCGAGGAATTCTGCTGTACGAACGCAATCAGATCGTCTGCTAGGGATCTTTCTTCTTGCTACATCCTCGTAGTCACCATTGCAAGTCTCTAGTTCATGCCTGATTGTTTTTACTGTATTTAGGGAGCATTGGGCAGCAGTCGTAATATCCTTATTTTGATGGCGGGCACGAATCATCATGATACAAGTTATTCTCTTCCATGATTCAGGTGGGTTCCAGCTATCCATCCTTTCTGACATCTTGTATATGAATGAAGAAGGGTCCAAACTTTTAAATGAAGAGAAGTGTGTGTTAATACATGTAACTTACGGAAAAATATAATTAATTATAAATATGTCAAATTTATCCCGAACACCCTGTATGTAGAAGTTTGGTCTTTTTCCAATGGATCCTATGATTTGGGTTTTCATTCTGTGTTGTGTGAGGCCAGATTTCAACGGTTTGATAAGGCAATGGTCTTGATGTTCCAAAATGCGTTTGCTAATGGATATACCTGTCTTCATAGTAGGACATTTTGCAGGAGCATGGGACCTCGTACACACCAGGTATCATCAGAGGTGAGAATTTGTCTTTAGGAGAAGGTAACCAATTGTGGATCTGGTTGATTGGTTTGTAGGTAGCAGCCAATTTGTATTTTGTCATAATTTTTGAATTACTGCTTAATAAGTTAAGAGTTTGTAAACACGAACTGCAACAAATATTTTAGAAGCTGAATTATCAAGTACGTTAAATCAAGAATTGCTACAATTGATTAGTAATGTCTCAAAAAATGCCGGATCAAAGCATTTGAAAAAGTAACATTAATCTACATAAAAAATACCTTACTTTTTTAAATTGATCCAAGAAAAATACCAACAAACTGCCGACTGAAAAATGGGTTATCAAATTATCTAGTCGGCCACTAATGGAAGATGAATTAAATATTCTAGCAAGATGTCATAAATTTGCCATTTCACCTAAATGCATTCCATATTTTGATTTTATACATACATCGGCCATCTGTCCAATATTGAAGTCAATAGACTGTTTCGAAATTGCAAAAAAAATCTATGATGCCAAACCTTCTGACTTGAATATCCCACCATCAGAACTGAATGCTCTTACAGTCGTCCTTGGATTGTGAGTAACTTGGTCTGCAAGTGTTTTGCAAGATGAGCAAAAATTTTTAATAAATTTTAACTTGATAAACGAGCGACGTCTTGCTATACAAGTACTGTATTACCTATACGCTTTGTCGAGCATCACGTGATCACAAGCCGCTTGAGATTGTGGGTAATCGTCTCGAATGCATGGCCTCAGTCGGCATACTTCATTCGTATAGTCAACATTCGTGCTAGCGTTGTGACCGTGTGTGTAAAGCATTTTTTTATTTTGTGTCCAAATGTAGCGACTCTTCTTTATTAACTGTACTAAGACAATGGCCCCAATGAAGAAAAGGGTTGAAAAGGAAGGTAGTAAGAAGGAGGAGATGATTACTGTGGAAGTCAAGAAGGAAATCATCGGGAAGCACGAACAAGGTATGCAAGTGTGCCCATTGCAAGATTTTATAAGAAGTCTATGTCAACGTGCACAGTATTAAAGAAGAAAGAAGAACTAAGGGGGCTAGATGTAGCAAAAGGAGTCACAAGAGTATCAAAGCAACAGCCACATATTCTGGAAGATGTAGAAAAGTTGCTTTTGGTGTGGATAAACGAGAAGCAACTAGCACGTGATACTGTGACTGAGAACTTGATCTGTGAGAAGGCAAAGGCCTTGTATGCCGACCTCGTAAGTAAACTGCCAGGTACGTCTACAGAAAACGAAGAAGGCTTCAAGGCGAGCAGGGGATGGTTTGATAACTTTAAGAGGAGAAGTGAATCCATAGTGTTGTGAGGCATGGAGAGGCTGCGAGTTTGGACGCAAAGGCAGCTGTGGCGTTCGTTGCAGAGTTTCAGAAGCTCATGGTTTCCGAGTGTTACCTGCCGCAGCAAGTTTTTAATTGCCATGAGATGGGGCTTTTTTGGAAAAAGATGCCAAAGAGGACCTACCTACATTACAGAAGAAGAGAATGCAATGCTTGGTCACAAGCCCATGAAAGACCGTCTCACCCGCTTATCGTGTGCTAATGCAAGCGGTTATTTCAAAGTCAAGCCTATGCTCGTGTATCATTCTGAGAATCCACAAGCCTTCAAGAAATGCAAGGTGCAGAAGAGCCAGTTAAACGTTATTTGGAGGTCCAACAGCAAGGCTTGGGTCACTCATACCTTGTTCGTTGAGTGGATTAACGAGGTCTTCGGTCCTGCAGTGAAGAAATACCTTTTAGAAAAAAATTGCCACTCAAAGTCTTGCTGGTTATGGATAATGTTCCTGCTCATCCTCCAGGCCTTGAGGACAACTTACTGGAAGAATTCGAGTTCATTAAGGTCAAGTTCCTTCCTCCCAACACTACTTCATTACTCCAGCCCAAGGATCAGCAGGTCATTTCGAACTTTAAAAAACTTTACACCAAAGCACTATTTCAGCGATGCTTTAAGATGGCAGAAGGAACTAACCTTACCCTCTGAGAGTTTTGGAAAAATCATTTCCACATCGTAAACTGCATCAAGATCATCGATAAAGCTTGGGATGGGGTCACCAAAAGAACCCTTAGTTCTGCTTGGAGAAAACTGTGGTCTGATTGTGTCGAGGGGTTTGCTCATTAACAGGAGCTGCTAGTTGTCGATGAAATTGTATCCTTGGGGAAGACCATGGGACTGGAGGTGAATGAGGATGACATTCAAGAGCTGGTGGAGGAACATGGCCAGGAGTTTACCACCGACGAACTGATGGATCTGCATCGTGAGCAACAGCATAAGGTTATGGAGGAGATCTGGTCTGATGGGGGAGAGGAGAAAAAGAGATAGAGACATCCCTCTCTTCAAATGAGATTAGGGAGGTGTGTAAAATGTGGGAAACTGCAAAATTTTGTAAAAAAGCACCACCCGAGTAAGGCTATGACAGTTGCGAGCGATAAATCTGTTTAATGACAATGCAATGTCATATTTCAGTGATATCCTCAAAAAGAGGCAAAAGCAAGTGTCATTGGATAGGTTCCTTGTTAAAGTCACACAAAAAGAAAGATTCGACAGATAGCAGTGATTCCTTTAGTAACAATGAAAGTCGTCCTACCCAATACAATTAATTGATCTGTAACATGTGATTGTAATGTAATTAATAAATTCGATTACTTTATGTATTTTGTATTACAGTAATCATTTTTATATGAATATTTTTGAGTTTTGGAACGAATCATCTGAGTTTCTGTTATTTCTTATGGGGAAATTCTTTTTGATATACAAGTGCTTTGGATTACGAGCTCGTTTCCGGAATGAATTATACTCGCAAACCAAGGTACCACTGTACCTCCTTAAAGCATAATAGAAACATAATCATCACCAGAGCTGACAAGGGAAATACCATTGTTGTCCTACACACCAATTCATATGACCGAAAAAATGAATTTATTACTCGGAGATCAAAATATACACCCAACTTGATTATCTTACAAAAAAAAGACAGCTCAAGAAACTAAACTAGTTGCTAGATGAAACCTCTTCCCTAGATCAAGAAACAATTAAAAACTCGGGACATACCATGCTAGTCCTCCTACAATATATGGTTTACCTAAACTTCACAAGAATAACATTCCACTCAGACTCATCGTGGATTCTATTAGCAGACCGACTTACAAATTATCAAGATTTTTATCTAACCTTTTCTGTCCTCTCATAGGCCACTCAGCCTCATCAATTAAAAATTCCACAAGACATTCAACTGTTGGAAGCTGACATGCTAATTAGCTTCGACATTGTTTCCCTCTTCACCAGTACTCCCCATGAGGAAACAGTAAACTTACTAACTATCGTAAGTAAGTATCAGTTTCTTATGGCGAGTGATACTAACTCAAAAATTTCCATCCAATATTGTTGAATTATTCAACTTTATTATTATGTCTGGATACTTCACTTGGAAAGAGAAAATTTATAAGCAAGAGGAAGGAACAGCAGTGGACTCTCCCTTATCACCAAACTTAGCCAACCTTTTTTCTAGAACACCTTGAAGAAAAAATTTTCACATTTAATCCTAAACCAAAAATCTGGCTACGATATGTTGATGATGTCTTTGCTGTTTGGGGTCATTCTGAACAAGAACTACACTTGCTTCTAGATAAAATCAACCTTCTTCATCCTCACATCAAATTTATGCTAGAAAAAGAATTCCACAGGGTATCTACTTCCTGGATGTACATATCCAAAGAAAAGAAGATGGTTCTATCTCCACTTCTGTCTATTTTTCAGGTAGCTACATTCACAATTCTTTGGCTCATCATCGATCTCAAAAATTTGGCATCATTAAATCATTAGTAACCAGAACACACAGACTCTGCTCCTCCGAAGAATCTTTAAACCAAGAATTGGAAACAATCAAAAATACAGCCATACAAATTGGATACAACTCAAAAAATCAACAGTCACTTCCCCACACATGAACCTAGACAAGAACAAGTCAGTAGGATTCCCATACCTTATGTCAAAGGCATTATGAGGAAATATAAATGGCTGCTACCTGCAAACCAATCAACCAGATCCACAATTGGTTACCTTCTGAAGACATACACTCGCCTCTGATGCTACCTGGCGTGTACGAGGTCCCATGTTCCTGCAAATTGTCCTACTATGGACAGACAGGTAGATCCATTAGCAAACGCATTTGGGAACATCAAGACCATATCTGAAATCTGGCCTCGCACAACACGGAAAACCCAGATCATAGGATCCATTGGAAAAAGACCAAACTTCTACATCGATCTTTATATAAAATTTCATGTTTATATAAAGAAAGTGCTGAAGCCCTATGGCACAGACCCAGTTTGAACTGTAATGACATTCTTACTATCCCTAAATTCTGGGAAATTGTCCTCCTAAATTGTGTAAGATAATTTTATATATGTTACCTCATTTTAATGTAACCTTTCCCTCCCCCCCAGATATATTTGAATTTAATTCTATAACATGCTACTACACACATAGAGGGTTTTCAATGTAAGCATGTGCCCTAACCGTATGTGATTCCTAGTATTGTTTGAATTAACTGTGCTGAAGATGTCCTATGATACTTAGGATGAAATATTTACTTATTAAAAAATCTTATTAATGTGGTTACGTGTGTATGTTTAGTCATTGAAGTTTCTGTCTCCACCAACCGCAACCACCTTTGTATCTCCTGCCAACCACCACCACTAGTATTTTAACAGACAATCACAAATATGCATGCCCACTGCAGGATTCGAACCCACAGCCTTTTGGCTGGAGAGCGGATATGCTAACCGCTTGGCCAACCAGGGCCAGCAATTATCCTCACTTTATCCTAAGTGATAAAAAAAACATCTTTCAAGACTGCTCTGTTATAAACACCTTCAACATTGGAAGTGATCATTGTATGGTATGCAGTAAAATTCAAATAAACTGCCAAAAAGAAAGTAGAAAAATGTTTTGAAGATCAGAGCAAAACATAACATCGATGGAAGTTAAGGTTGTTCTCAGTCAAAAAAAGGGGTAAGAGCTAGGTTTTTCTCCCAGAGAGCAGTGAGTGAGTGGAATAATTTGCCCTTAGGGGTAGTGAGTGCATCTAGTGTAAATGAATTTAAGGGAAGGTATGATAGCTGAGTTGGGTAATTTACAGCCTCCCTCGATGAATCCTTGACTCCCTGGAGGTCTCAGATAATAATAATAATGTACACAAACTCAACATTATTCCAACATGAACTAAATAATAGATTTAATAATCTTGTTATAGATGACAATGGTGATCCATCAGAAAGTAATGACATTATTACCTAAAACATTCTACAATGGTCACTTGAAATAGCTGGTACCACATCACAGAAAGAAGACAAATTTTCTGAAGAAACAAAACAGCTGATGAAGCGAAGAGAAATGAAATAATCAAATAACCTACAGAATAAAATTAAATATACTGAATTGCGCAAAATGATCAGAAAATATATCACAGAAGAATTAAAAAAATTCAATTGTAAATTCATACAACAAACAATTGAAAACAACTGTAGCCTCAAAAAAAAAAAAGCCAAACAGCAATAAACAGGTTGCAGTCAAACTACAAGATGTGACCATAACCAGAGATACATATGCTATATGAAAAGAATTGAAGAATTTTACTCAGTATTATCAGGATGATGAATTAAATTAAGAAGACAAATATGAAATAGCTTGAAGTATACCACAGATTCCACTAGAAGAAATTATGTGGAGCAGTCAAAGCTTGCAAAATGGAAAAGCTGCAGTTGAGGATGGAGTTATAGCTGAATTTCTAAAAGCAGGTGGAGAAATGATTACAAACTCTTAGCAAAACTATTTACTTTATGACTGAAGAAAAATGATGTACTAAAAACATGGAAGAAGGCTAACCTAATTCTGCTACATAAAAAAGGTGAGGTAGAATACTTGGTGAACTACCAACTCATCAGTCTACTATCAGTGGTTTACAAAAGTCTTAGCTCATAGGCTTTGTATGACTGGACCTAGCACAACCAAAAAGAACAGGCAGACTGTCGTAGTGGCTTTAATGCAATGGACGATATTCAAGTTGTACAACAGATTATTGAACAGTGTAACGAATCTCAGTTATTGATTATGAGAAAGCCTTTGATTCAGTAAAAACTTGTGCAATACTTTAAACATTACAAAACCAACAAGTGTAGGAACCATATGTCAGGACCATCAAATCAGCATATAGCAATTCATTTCAGTGGAAACATCTCTACTCGAAAATACAGAGAGGTATAAGACAGGTGGCACAATATCTCTGAAATTATTCACAGTGTGCTTAGAAGAAATATTCAAACTTCTTGATTGGAAAGGGAAAGGTCTCAAGATAAATGGAAGATATTTAAGCCATTTACACTTTGCAGATGACATAGTTATCTTTACTTCAACTGTGCATGAATTACAGACTTGTATCCAAGAACTCCAAATTGCTAGCAAAATAGCTGGACTAATGATAAACCTAAAGAAGACCCAAGTTATGTTCAACCAGAAATAATAAAAATCAATAATGATGAAATTAATCAAGTAGATCATTACATATACTTAGGACAACAGATATTGATGGAACAAAATATGTCGAAATTAAAAGATGCACGATGCTTGGGTGGAAAGCATTTGGAAAATTACATTCAATATTCAAAAGCCAACTACCATTATGCCTGAAAGAAAAGTTTTAACCATTGTATTCTCCCTATACTGACATATGGCTGTGAAACATGGACACTAAATGCAAAGGAAATTCAAAAATTAAAACCAACACAATTTAGTATGGAAAGAAGTATGCTTGGTATCATAAAACTGGATCACAAAAGCAATACATGGATAAGAAATCAAACAATGGACAAAAGAAGTATCGGAATGGATTTCCACAAGAGAAAAACCGACCACGATGCCGACCTAAATCATGGTGGATTGATCATATCAGATTTGCAGAAGTGATATGGGAAAGGACAGCTATGAACAGGCAGTTTTGGAGTAATCTTGGAAAGGCCTTCATCCAGCAGTGGATTGACAATGGCTGATGATGATATTGCTTTACTTGAAAGTCATGGCAAGAACATAGAAAATAAATATCAAGAAGGTGGTAAGATATTCTGGAGGTTATTGAAGAAGCTTAAAAATGGAGGAAAGAGTGCTGTAAAAGGCGTTAGAGATGATAAAGGTGACATGAAAACGGGAGGAAAAGATTTCCTTGAAGTATGGAGTAATTACTTCGAAAATTTGCTAAATGAAACAAGCAGTGATAGCACAGTGGTAAAAAAACACTCAACAGACATACTGTCAGGAATACATATCCATACTTGAAGTAGAAAAAGCCATCAACGGCTTGAAATGTGGAAAGGCAGCAGGAGTAGATGATATTCGACCAGAAATGCTGAAGTATGGTGGTATAAAAGTGTTACAGTGGCTGCACCGCATAGTTCAGAAAGCCTGGTCAGAGGTACGAATTCCCAATGATTTGAGTAGAGTTCTCATAGTACTCATATATAAAGAGGGAAATAAAACTGAATGTGAGAATTACAGAGGTATTTCCCTGCTGAGTGTACCTGGTAAGATATATGCAAGTATACTTGAGAAACGGTTGAGAAGAATTGTAGAAGAAAAGCTTGGTGAAGAACAAGCTGGATTCCGGCCAAATAGAGGCTGTCAGGATCAGATTTTCACTTTACGACAAATAGTCGAGAAAGCATGGGAATATAACAAAGATCTGTATTTAAGTTTTGTCGATCTGGAAAAGGCATATGACAAGGCACCAAGAGAGAAGCTATTCAATACGCTACAGTTATATGGTGTCAATGGTGCATTATATCAAGCAATACTTAGTCTTTATTTGAGTTGTAAGTCAGCAGTTAGAATTGAAGGAAGTACAGGAAGATGGTTTAATGTTAAATCTGGTGTGAGACAAGGATGTACATTATCCCTCTGTTATTCATTATCTATATGGGTCACATTATGAAGGAAAGTGGTATTAAACATGATATCAGAATTGGAGATGTTAATGTCAGCTTTTTGCTTTATGCGGACGATGTTATACTTCTAAATAAATCCGCTACAAGTTTGCAAGATTCCCTGACTAAATTGAATAACTGTTGTAATAGATATGGTATGAAGGTCAGCATTAAAAACACAAAGACAATGAAAATAGGTAGAATTGTTGAAAATGTCAACTGCGTTGTGAACGGGGAACCTGTGGAACAAGTAAAACATTTCAGCTACTTAGGCACGATTTTTAGTGAAGATGGTAAATTAAATATGGAAATAGACAACAGAATCAACAAAGCTGGATGGTAGGCAGTCAGTTGAATAAATTCATATGGAATAAGAGAGAAATTAGTTGGAACACTAAATTAGCTCTTTACAAGACAATGTTCAAACCAGTTTTAACTTATGGATCTGAGAGCTGGGTCAGAAGTAAAACACTTGACCAAAGGCTAGAGACTGCAGATATGAGAGTCCTGAGAAAGATTATAGGCGTGAACAGATGGCATCAATGGCAATATCATATTAAAAACGAGGATATTAGGAAAGAACTTGACATTGTCAGCATCCAGGAATGCATTAGCAGAACTAATCTCAGATGGTATGGTCACTTAAACAGAATGAGCAAGGAAAGATTAGCAAAACAAATGTTCTCTGCCAGGTTGGCAGGAAAACGATCCAGGGGAAGACCAAGATATAGGTGGATTGATACGGTACAAAGTGCCTTAGACTAGTGCTTCCGAAACTTCTGGATGTCAGGGCCCCCTTTGCAAAAATTAAAATATTTCAAGCCCCCCCCCCCCTTAAAAAAAATTGAAATAGAGAGATATATTATTATAATATTTATTATTTATATTCAATACAAAACATACACAGCGAATATTGCAAAAATCAAATGCATATATTACACTTTTTGCCTCTTACCATTTGGTTCTGAAGACAATGTGGGCTGTTCTGGTGAAATATGAAATTCTGTCCTTTTTTTTTTTTTTGAGTCTGTTTCTGATTGTTCGCGGGATTTTTTTTTATTTTCAATGAGCCACTTATCCATCTCAGGGTTAAATTTTTTAACATAGAATAGATCAAATAATATCACCACAGACTGATAACATGAAATTAGTGAATATTACCTGAATAACGGAATCCCCGGACCAGGAACATTTTTCTCTTTTGTGACTTTTCTCTCTTTACGGTAATTAAGCCTAACGTGAAACAGACAGCAAAGGCAGGTTATTAAAACGTGCATATGATTGGTATTAACAAAAGATCGTTCAACTGAAATATAAAAGCATAGCTGACAATTGAGTTGAAATGCTAACTCTCTTCAAATGAATTCCATATGTGAAACTGCCATAACATTCATTATATATATATGTATATTACTTAGTTTTAACACTTTTATGAATTTTAACACATTCGGTTGAATTTTATTGCTGCCTTGGGAAATCTAACTCGCACACATCTAATTAATAACAATAGTTTTTAGTTAGATACTGTGTTGGCCCATGCAACATATGGTTTTGTTTCAGTCTATACAGCATAGTTTTCTGTATGAGAGGACATTTGATTCATTAATTAGTGTGTTTTTATTCCAGTTGTGTCTAATTGCACTATTTGTTGAGAAATATTATTACACAGACTCCTCATACCTTATTCACTGGCATAATAAAAGTACTTGTTTTTATTGCCTCTGTATATAGTGGCTGTTAGGGAGGGCATATTGTTTACCACTGCAAGCGAGTTACTATCTCCCCACATGAACTTGTTTAAGCTTTTTTTCATGTGTGAAGTATATGCGAAACTTTAATTGGTAACAGAAAACTAGCTCGGATGACAGTGATAATATAAAACGAGTTTTGATATGTATATATGAGATGTTGATAAGTCAATATCAACATTCCCTTAGTACGAACGCATGATGAAAGGGACAGGAAGATTTGGAGCTTCCTTGGAGAGCATTCGAAGTAAATACAATTAACCACTGCTTTGAAATGAAACATATGAATAAGCAATATTTACTAATATTCATTAAGCGCCGAAATACGCAGGAAGCAAAGTTTGTGAACCAACACTAATGTGTGAATTTTTCCATTAAAATATAAAAAATAACAACAAAGAAATAATAAAAGTTAAATACATTTCTTTTAACATAATAAAATCTACTTAGTCTTAAAACATTTTAAATTTGTTTTCATTATTTCACAGTCCCCCTCAACAAAACCTACAGCCCCCAAGGGGGCGCTGTGGCCCACAGTTTGGGAAGCGATGCCTTAGACGATAGAAATATAAGATCTGATAATGTTGGAGTCTTGAGAAGTAACAGAGTGATTTGGAGGAAAATTGTAGATTGGAAGTTAGTAATGACGTAAATTTTTCATGTGGTGCTACATATCCTGTACACCCTTTGAGGGTACATGTCAGGAATTTAATGATGATGATAAAATAACGTATAAACGTTTAATGAGACACCTGTGGTTGCATTTTTTTGCACAATTTTCTTATTTTAGGTTCAATTGATGATAATTGTAGGTGAATGTCTGGTTCTGTATTTTGTTTTGGTACCTGTATAGGAGAATCCTGCTTCACAGAGATATGTAGTTGAGAAAGGCAACAATACTAATTTTGCTTTCTCAGACATGATATTGAATTCATCTTGTAAATGCAGCCAAAACTCTGGGTTGACTTTGGTTTTGAAATGCGATTTTTAGTTTGCTGTGAGATGTCAAATCTATGAGGACCTTGTATTCCGCTGAGTTTAAGCTGGGTGGTTTTTTGTTCACGCTGAACACATTCAGTACCCATTTAAAGTCATCAAGCACCTTCTCTTGAGCTGTCGGAAAGAGTCTTTCAAACGAGTTCAATGTTCAAACGAGTCTTTCAAAGCTTCGAGATGCACCTGAATATTTTTCTGTATTTTTTCTTGAATCTTGATGTTATTTTCATTCAAGAAGCTTTTTGTAAGAGGGAAGCAATTGATATCTTTCTTTTCCACGCACTCCATCCAATACATGTTTCCTCTTTAAAGAAGACGCTTTGACGTTTGCATCAAAAACTGTGGCAGTTTTTCCTTGCAACGATAGATTCATTTCGTTCATTTTGCTAAAAATGTCAGCCAAATATGCCAGTTTGCACACCCAGTCTTCGTCATTTAAAACCGTCGCCAATAGAGCGTTATGGTCCATCAAAAATGCTGCTTCCTCTGCACACGGTTCCATCAAACATGCTAACGCTTTTCCTCGAGACAACCACCTTCAGTGTGCAGCAGGAGGGACTCATGGTGGCTTCCCATATCTTCACACATTAGTTTGAAGAGCCTGCTTTTAAGAGGTCACGATTTTATATAGTTTATTAATTTTATGGCATCATTCAACACTATCATAAGCTCAGTAGGCATTTTTCTCGAGGCTAACGCATGTCTATGAAGAATGCAATGGCTGGTGCTACATTTCTTTGCCTTATCTTTAATTTTGGCAATGGTTCCAGATTGTGACCCATCATTTCCTTTGCATCATCAGTGCATATATCTGCACAGTTTTCCCACGGTATTTCATTTGACGAAAAGAATATCCAAAAGATTAAATATTCACCCCCTGATGTGTTGGTTGGTAGTGGTCTGCAAAGAAGGTCCTCCTGATAGCTTTGTAAGTAAACATAACGAACAAATACCATTAAAACTGCCAACCCGGCAACGTCAGTCAATTCATCCATTTGTAGTGCGAATTTGGTACACCTGCTACAACTGACAAGTGTCTCTTTCACGTCATCAGCCATATCGCTGATTCGTCTAGCAACGGTGTTATTTGATAAAGGAATGTTGGAGACTAGACTAACTTAACAGCTTTTTCATCAAGCAAACACTTGACAATATCGATTGTACAAGGTTTAATAAGAGTCTCTCTGCAATGGTATGAGCTTCATCAGCTCGAGCTACATGGTAACTTAGCAGGTAGGAAGCTTCCCATACTTTTTCATTATTGGTTTTAGCAAGTGTTGTCATAGTTTTCTGTGGAGCCAAATGGTTTATCTTTCAACTCGGGATGGTTTCCCTCAATATGAGTTGCAGTTTATCAGGAAACATGAAACTGTTGGTCAACACATTTCTGCAAATCACACTGAGAGGCTGACCATCATTTGTTTTTGTGAATCCCATATTCAAGTAACTTTCTACGTATTTTCATTTTTTATTGGGAGGTCTTTCCCCCACTGGTATGTCCTCCTTTTCAAATGTAACATCTTTTTTATTCAAAGTACCTGTTTGAAGCCAGCGATCCATGCCTAAAAGAAAATCACACAGGAATATGAGAATAACTGACTTTATCTTTCATAACCCAGAATACAAAATAAAGCAAATAAAAATTTTATAACAAAATACAATTACTTACCTACTTGAAAACCAATAAAAGTACCTGAATCAATCAATAATGTAACGTTTTTCTACTGGAACTGTATTGCAGTAGTTCGGGGTTTGAACATACGAGTAGCACAAAAAAACACAACACTTTATTAATGAACACTTACTAACTACACAACTTAACACCCACAAAGAGGTCAAACGCACAGAAAACTTGCAGAAGAATCTCTAAGAAATTAGTGTTATAACTATAAAAATTCACTGTGAAGTGATTGATTCTACTTTTTGTTTCTTATTCTTTAATTTCATTCAATTTTTATTTTCTTGGAGCGGCCGCAGAGCCCCTGGGAAGTGCACGTGGAGCACAGGTTGGGAACCACTGATCTAGAAACTATACAGCTGTAAATCTGTATGTTTAATGGTGGGAGTGTTAACAGTATAACTTCCCAGAATCGGAGAAAATGGAGGTAATAATTTCCATTCAGATTTTTGTAGCAAGGCTTCAACTTTGTTTATTGAAAAATATCAGAAATACATATTGTGATATCTAAGGTCTGAGTGTCTTCATTTTGTTCAACCTGCTGTTCCATGTCACAAAGACAAAGCTTATCCATAAAAGCCATTTCCTAATGGAAAGATTTTTTTAAGGATGATAAGATAGCAGCAGCTGACTCACTGTTGGTGACCAGTTGCACTTTGATCAGTTTGTTGTACAAGTCAGACATAATATGTAATTTATTGCATATACCTGTTTTATTTAAGTATACTGTTTTGTTTAGGGTATGTACTAAATTATACTGATCTCTTCAGCATCATAGAAACGTTTTATGCAATTTATAAATGATAGAAAGAAAGATAAAACCACTAGAAATATATTGAAAGTTTATTTTTCACTTGGTTAGACTATAATAAATTTAGTTTAATCATTTATCAAGTGTGAGCAAACAAAATTTGTGCCTGAAAATATCTTCAGGACTGAGGTAAGGTAGTACAACACTGGGCAACTCATAGCAAAGGTGGACCAAGCTAACATCACTCCTATCTCAGTATCTCCCATAATGCAAAACACATCTCCTTGAAGATATGTATAATGTTATGCATTAAGGGAAGGACCACTACCCAGACTGGTTTTGACCTTTATTAAGGTCTCTTCAGTGGGAGCCATGCCCAGAAGTGGAGATACCAAGGCAGAAGCAATGGAGAGGTCATCTTTACCTAAAGGAGTTGCCAAAAGGTGTGCCGCTTTATTATTAAATTATTCTGTATTTAGAGAAAGATGTTTAAAGTTTATTTTTCACTTGGTTAGACTATAATAAATTTAGTTTAATCCTTTATCCAAGTGTGAGCAAGCTAAATCCAGAGTAATTTAATAATAAGGTGGCACGCCTTTTGACAGCACCTATAGGTAAAGATGACCTCTCCATTGCTTCTGCCTTGGTATCTCCACTTCTGGGCCAGGCTCCCACTGACGAGACCTCAATAAAGGTCGAAACCAGTCTAGGTAGTGGCCTCTCTATTTGTCGTAAAGTGAAGATCTGATCCTGACAGCCTCTATTTGGCCTGAATCCAGCTTGTTCTTCACCAAGCTTTTCTTCCAAAATTCTTCTCAACCGTTTCTCAAGTATACTTGCATAGATCTTGCCAGGAACACTCAGTAGGGAAATACCTCTGTAATTCTCACATTCAGTTTTATTTCCCTTTTTTATATATGGGTACTGTGAGAACTCTTCTCCAATCATCGGGAATTCATCCCTCTGTCCAGGCTTTCTGAACTATGCAGTGCAGCCACTGTAAGACTCTTATACCACCATACTTCAGAATTTCTGGTCGAATATCATCTACTCCTGCTGCCTTTCCACATTTCAAGCCTTTGGTGACTTTTTCTACTTCAAGTATGGATATGTATTCCAGACTGCATGCCTGGTCTGTGTTTTTTACCCTGTGCTGTCATCACTGCTTGTTTCATTTAGCAGTTTTTCAAAGTAATTACTCCATACTTCAAGGATATCTTTTTCTCCTGTTTTCATGTCGCCTTTATCATCTCGAACTCCTTTTACAGC
Organism: Typopeltis vanoorti; assembly: GCF_054136105.1. Taxonomy (NCBI): domain Eukaryota; kingdom Metazoa; phylum Arthropoda; class Arachnida; order Uropygi; family Thelyphonidae; genus Typopeltis; species Typopeltis vanoorti. The sequence goes on from NC_143563.1 coordinate 16,645,962, forward strand.
ACTCTCCTCCATTCCTAAGCTTCTTCAACAACCTCCAGAATATCTTACTACCTTCTTGATATTTATTTTCTATGTTCTTGCCAAAGTCCTCCCATGACTTTTGTTTAGTTAGTTTTACACAGTGTTTAGCATTCTTACATTTGTCTCTGTATTCTCTAAGAGCACAACCTGACTTAATTGCCAGGAACTTTTGATATGCTTTCTTCTTTTCCTTCACTGCCTCTTTAACTTCCTGTGTCCACCATGGAGTTCTAATTTTTCTATCCTTGCAGACAACTTCACCACATGCGTGTCTAGCTGAATCAATCAGGACTTTCTTCAAGGTTTGCCATGAATCTCTAAAGATTGGTTCCTGTTCTCAAACTCTTTCATTTTCTTTTCAATAATATTTCTGTATTTTAGTCTACAGTTCACATCTGAGAGCTGTTCAACTTTTATTCGCTTTAAAACTTTCTTACATGTTATTCTTTTCAATATGAAATTCAATTTTATCCTGCTCAAGACTAAATAGTGATCACTTCCAATTTCAAATCCTCTGTACACTCTGGTGTCTTGCACCAGGGAGAAAACATCACTATCAACAATAACATAGTCAATGAGACTTTTCTTATTCCTAGCCTCTTCTCTCCATGTGAATTTGTGCACATTTTTATGTTGGAACATGGTGTTAGTAATAACCAGTCCATGTCCTGAGCAGAAATCCAACAGATATTTGCCATTATTATTAGCTTTGTTCTTTTCTCCAAATTTTCCCAAAATATTTTTGTATGTCTCACAATCATTTCCTACTCTACTATTTAGATCCCCAACAAGGACCAACTTTTCCTTTTTCATTGTGTCAGTTGCTTTTTCTGAAGCCTCAAAAAATTCCTCCACTTCTACCCTAGTAGAACCTTCTGTGGGACCATAGGCACAAATAAGTCTCATTGTCCAGTTCCCCATTCTCATATTTGCCCACATTACTCTACTTGAGACTGACTGCCATTCAAGAAGATTAGCCTCGTATTTTGTGTTGAATACTATGGCTACTCCTTCTTTTCCTTGATTGTCATTGCCTGAATATAACATTTTGTATTTATTGCTCAGAAAGATCTCACCAGTTTTGGTCTTTTTTGTTTCAGTCACCCCTATTATGTCGATCTGGTACTTATCTAATTCCTCAGCTAGCTCCATTTCTTTGCCATTCAGGCTTCTTACGTTGATACTACCGATCTTTAACTCTGGTGATGTTGAGTTGGGGTTTGTTTTCAGATTTGTTCCAGTAGCTGACTTTTCGCTGTTCGCCCTGGTTCCCTGGCGAAAACAACGGGGGCCTTGTTTAACCGGGCGACGCCCCAGCCGGCATGAAATTTTGTCATGTTGTACCATCATTTTTTATTTTGGTTTAACCAATAAGAATACAATTTGGTCGGCTAAATCCCAAATTGCCAGCCCATCCTCGTTCGTTCAGTATCAAAGTAGATACCCAACAGGGTGCACCACGAGAAGGTGAGGATTGGACATTAGGTCAGAAGCCCTGGTCGGTTCTCCGCATTCCTTTAAAGGCTATGTGGAGGTCTCCTCTCAGTTATACAGCTTTGACCCTAAAGTAACATGAAAGCTGCAAATGAGAATATCATAAACATCTGGAGTAATTACTTTGAAAGACTGTTACACAAAACAAGCAGTGACACAACAGTGGTGAAAAAATTTCAAGAGTAATGCAAATAGGAATACATATTGATACTTGAGATAGAAAAACACTTAACTTGAAATGCAAAAAGAAAGCTAGTAGATGATATTCGACCAGAAATGCTCAATATGGGATGTAAAAAAAAAATTGCTTTGGCTACACTGTAATCTGGCAGGTCAAATTCTTGATGATCTAGAGTAGAAATCTTATAACAGAGGAATTTCACAACAGCTTCAGGTGAGATATGTACTAGCATACTCGAAAAGAGGCTGAGAAAAATCGTGGATGAGAAACTTGAAGAAGGCAAACTGAGTTCAGAGCAAATAGAAGTTGTCAAGGTCAGATATTCTTTATGACAAGTAGTGAGAATCGTGGGAAGGCTTTTCGAAACACTGTAATTATATAAAACAAAAGATAGTATGTATTTAAGTTGTAAATCAGCAGTTACAATTGAAGGATATACAGGAAGATGTTTTGCGAAATGTAAAATCAGGTGCAAGATAAGAATGCACATTACATTCTCTTCTTACTCATTTATCTGGATCACATGATGAAAGAAAATGGCATTAAACCTAATATTAGAATCTGAGATGTCAAGTTGCTTTATACAGATATACTTTCAAACACATCCAGTACAAATCTCTAGGATTCTGCAACAAATTTTGCTTGAAAATAATTTAAAAAAAAAAAAAAAAAAAAAAAAAAAACTTGGAAATAAGCAGGAACATAGAAAACTTCAGCTGATTCTCAGTGGAGAAGCTCTATAACATAAAACATTTCAGCTGTTTGGGCACAGTTTTAGTGAAGATGTCAAATGGTAGAATAAGTAAAGCTGATATGGTGGGGAGCCAGTTGAATAAGTTCATATGGAATAGAGAAATTAGCTGAAATACGCAGTACACTAGGTAGTGGTCAAACCAGTTTTTTGTTATTGATTTGAGAGTTGGGTTAGAGATAAAGTATTTGATCAAAGATTAGAGACCACAGGTATAAGAGTCCTGAGAAAAATAAGGGATCTGAACAGGTGGCAACAATGGCAGAATCCTATTAAAAATGAATACATTAGGAAGAAACTTGCCATCATTAGCATTCAGTAATGTGTGAACTGGACTAATCTGAGGTGGCATGGTCACTGAAACAGAATGGGAGAAGAAAAGTTATCAAAACAGCAGAAAAAGGACCCAGAGGAAGACCAAGGTCTAGGTGGATTGAGTCATTCAGAAGTTCCTTAGAATAATGAAATGTGAGATTGACAGTATCGGAGTGCTGACAAGTAATATTTTAATTTCAAGAAAAATTGTTGAATGGGAGATTAATAATAATGTAAGCTTAATATAGTGCTGTCATAGTAGCCTGAACACCCCTTGAGGGTACATCAGGAAGTCGAAAGATGGACTACAGTTAGCTCTACACCTTGACAAGATTGTTTCGAAATATGGAATGAAAATATCTTCTGAAAAAAGAAGTTATGTTATTTAAAGAAAGGGAACTAATAAGAAGTATTATTGTTCTGAATAACAAATCAAATGAACAAGTTGATAATTTTAATTATTTTGGCTGCAATATAAACTGCTTTGAAAAAACAGATCCAAAGCAAAATTATAGCTTTGATTAGTGATATCTTTAAACCAAATATAATACTAAGAAATAAAACATTTAAGAATATTCAGTGGTTTAGCTATGTATGGAAGTGAAACATGGATGATAAAAAAAATATCCCAACAAAGTAGCAGAAATGAAATTTTTGTGAACAATAGGATATATCTAGATAACAAAACTATAACAAGAATCAACTTGGGAGGTAGTTATTGAAAGATTTTTTTCACTTGGTTATACTATAAATTAAAGATGCCAAGAGAATATATTCTTGGTTTCATCCTTTATTCAAGTGTAAACAAAGTTGATGCATGAAGCATCTTCACAACTGGGCTACTCATATATAGGAACTAATGACTTCACCCAGAAGAGATACCATGGTGAAGTAATGCAGAAATTTCCAATATACAGATCAGTGATAGCCAGACTCTTCTGTGTCTGGCTCCCACTTATGTGACTTCAGTAAAGGTCGAAACGAGTCTGGGTTGTAGCTCTTCCCATAATGCATAGCTTTATACATGTCCATAAGGATATGTACCTTGCATTATGAGATATTAAGACAATTGGTATGAAGATATTAGCCCTTATGTACAAGTAGCCCAGTGGTGAAGATACTTCATGCACAAACTGTTTGCTTACACTTAGATAATGGATGAAACCAAAAATATCTCTTGGTATCTTTAATTTATAGGAGGTAGTTATAGAAACAAATGGATTCAATATGTGAATGGAATATCACTAAACAGGCTACCAAAGTAATAGTAGAATAAGAACCTGAAAGGAATGAAAACAGGTGGTGAGGCTTAATAGTCCACTATGCCTGCTACTGTGAAAGGAAGATGGCAGTTAGCCAATATCTTAAACATGTGGAAAGGCTTATGTGCTCACAGTATATGTTATTTATTTTCATGGTATTGATAACAACACAAAATGATAGAAAATAATATTTATTAACTTATTTGCTGATATTTCAAGCAATCTGATTTGTCTCTCTCAAACTTCCTGTAATATTCAATAAATTTCTACTGCAAATGAGTGCTAGTATAGTACAGTATTAATTTTGGTAATATTTTGTGTTATCTGAAATCTAGCACTATTGCTTTATAAAATGTATTGTGAAATGAACTACTGAGGAATCAATGCCATCATATGTGCAATCAGAATTTGTCAAGCATATAATGTGTAACAAAACATCATACATTGGCATCTCAAGCCGATGCATTGTTTTATAACTTGGAAGCTCTAAATTATAATTGTTTTGTGGAAAAATAATCGAGAATTTTTTTAATAAAAAAAAACAAACAAATCCTTGCTACTTTAAGATATGAACTCTGAGCTTTTGGAAACCTTTATAACATCGTAACAAGGAACAAATGAATTATGATAGTGATTCAGTTTGCTAAATCTGAAACATTTCTCAGTATTACACAAGTTGTTTGTTAGATTCATTCTTAAGTATTGTAATAGGCACTTTCCCAAGTTGCAATATACAGAGCCATTAGCTGGGACAATTTTTAGTAACTACATTATACAAAATTATCTCCCCAAGAAAAGAAAAGTATAAAAGCACCTTTGTATGATAAGATTATTCCTGTACTTGCTTTCTTGTTATAGGTATCAGATTTATGTGATTTCATTTTGTATTCCTAGAGTGATACCTTCTGGGTTTAAATGATTTACGATCTGGGAAATAATCTGAGTTTGAAATGTGCCAGTGGTGAATTTTCTATACTTGTTCAGACAAAACTAAGTCAGTCGTAGACAGGTAAAAGAGCTTTTTTCTTCTGTGTAACAGTGATCTGAAATACATGCAGGCTGATGCATGTGACCACAACATAAATTCTAGTCTCTTCACTTTATATATCTTGGTGATAATATTAAAAAAAAAATTCCACGAAAAAAAAAAGTACAACCTGTTTTAAAGATATCCTATTATGCACATTCACATTTATTCAAAGAACAAATGGTTCTCATTCTTCAGTTATACTTGTACTTCTTGAATAGAGAGTAAGAAACTCGACTATTTCTTAAGCTTTCACTCAAGAAGAATCTGCTGGCCTTAGGAAGAGAAAGGACTTCATTCACCATTGAATTTTATCCTTTCACAAAACACATTTTTGTTTTATTTATTTATTATTACTATGGTGTGTGTTTGTTTGGTGTTTTTTTACTGCCAAGTAACTGGCCTTTTTTTAATATATTAATTTATGCCATTATTGGGCAGTTCATCCCATATGTATAGTTTAACTTATGTGTATTGCATGTCCTCTCTGGTTAGTTGCGTGTGTGTATGCACATGTGCACACAATGCAAAGTAATAGATCTTGAAAGTTTTTTCACTTGGTAATATAAATTAATTATTCTTGGTTTAATCCTTTATCGAAGTGTAAGCAAACATGATGTATCTTCAACTCTGGGCTACTTGTATATAGAGACTAATGACTTCTTTACAGTTTGCCTTAGTATCCCATAATGTAAGCACCTGTCTGGGTAGTGGCTCTACCCATAATGCATCACATTATATTATACACATCTGAAAGGGTGTGCATGCTTAGCATTATGGGATACTAAGGCCATTTATATGAAGCCATTAGCCTCTGTATACAAGTAGCAGTTGTGAAGATACTTTCTGTGCGAATATTGTTTGCTTACATTTAGATGAAGGATTAAACCAAGAATATAAGTTCTTGGCATCTTTAATTTAAACACAGATGCCTATTACTATATAGGGTGCTATGTGCACCAGGGAGAATCTAACTTGTTGGTGGGGATTGAGTTTACATCAGTGGGTCTAATTTTGAAAGGTAAGGTAAATAAGTCATTTTATGACTGTATGTATGTATCATGATCTAGTTTCTGAAAATATTCTTAGTGGCTTATAAACAACATTTTCACATATTGTGGAATTGATCTTGTTTAACTGTGTGCTTATAATAAAATAAATTGTACCTGTTAAGTGAAAACTTAACAGGTAATGAGGAGCATGCCAACATCTACTTTTCACAGTTTTTAAATTAAAGATGCCAAGAAATTATATTCTTGGTTTCATCCTTTGTCCAAGTGTAAGCAAACAAAGTTTGCATGTTTGCTCACACTAGCAAACATGTAATTTCTTAGCATGTTTAATTTATAGTATAACAAGCGAAAATTTTCAACATTCACAGTTTTTGTAGTAATAGTGTGATTGCTGCTGTTGAGAAATATCAATTTACCATTCTCTCTGATAACTTTTCTCAGTCTACACCATCTGTAAATCTTAGAATATTGCATGTTGTTGAACACGGCATTAATCATTAACTTCAAAGCAGTATGTTTGAAGCATACAATACCCTCCTGGAACAAATAATTAGAAAATATTTGTATGTCTTGTAATTCCCAAAAGAGATGATCGGAGAGCAGTAAGTAAGGGAAAATCATTTACCACCATATCATTTGCAAACTGGTGCAGCAAATTATTGTGTCCGAAGTAAATGTTTTCTTGAATACTCACAAATCCTGATATGTGCAGGTACACTTTATATGTCAGTGAAAATGATTGCTGTGGTGTGAATAGTACTTGCTAGGAGCATTTGGTCAGTGAAAATCCTTATCCAACAATCGAAATGAATATCCATTTATTTAATTATGCAAAAAAAAAAAATCTGTGCTCAGTGGTGTTGGATCCTATTTCTTCTCAATCTATACTTTGGATCCGACATGATTACTACTATGATGTTCTTAACTAATTGATAAGTTGTAAGTTGATTTCTAACTCAAATATAGAGAAAATTTATATTTAAAGACTGTGCCACTCTATATCTGAATTAGTTCAAGAACTGAAGAAAAAACCAACTCACAACTATCACTTATTTTAGATGTTAATATTATATATACTGGCCGAGTATATTTAACTTATTTATCACTCCAGCTTTGGTCGAATATTTTATGAATGGCGCAGTAAAAGAGATTCAGGCAAAATACAACTTTTGATTAACAAAAACAAACATTTAATTTTAGAATCATAAATTTTACACTTAAATTCAAATCAGTAATTAAGATATCGCAAACATTTTAACTTCTGATAAATTCAATCATACAACTCAGACAATGATAAATCTGTTATCTCTATAATACATTCTTCTCACAGTTCTTTAAGTTCCAAATACGACAAAAATTTCAGTAACACCTCTTTACAAACAAACACACACTTTTAATTTTACACTTCAGTTAATTCTCCGCAATAGCTACTGTTAGTATAAGGAAATTCTAGGATGAAACTCGCACACTTCTCTGTATAGAAATATTAATGGTTGGAATAATCTTACCAATAATCTTTTTTCTTCATCTACTTATATGTAAACACTTTTTATAACTGTAAACACTCTAAACAGTATACGGCACTCATTAAATAAATCTAAGAAATAATTGAATTAATCGTCGGTCACTATACACATAAACAAACATTCTTGCATGAAATACTACTGATCACTTATGAATTAAGGCAATACACAATAATTCTTTAGGCAATATATTTCTAAGCACAGCTAACAGTAAATTTCAACTTTACAGCCTCTACTATTCGCTAATAACTCTGTGCTTTGCTTCAAGGTTCTGTATGTCCTTGAAAGGTCGGCCCTGAAATTGAATCTCAACTCAAATATCGCTAGTCTATTTAGTAGTCACTCAGCTGTCTTCCATAGCTATAATTGCTATTCTACAATTTATTAGCTAACTGCCTCTCGACTAGTAGACTTTATTAGCTGCTTGAGTGACTTGCCGACTCGCTATTATCGCACTGTGATTCCCGAATGCCGAATGCTCTGATTCCAACCTAATGCCAATCCTCTCCTTTCTCTCTCTAATCTATCTCTTAATTAATAATTTCAGCGTTCATCACTTATATATCTGTTCTTCCCACCTAAATTATTCTCGTGATTTCTTTCTAAAACTCTTTTCAATAAACTCTCTCCTGACGTGGTGTTTCAAAACATGCTCGCTCACTTACATATGTCTCCATGACAGCAAAACAAAACATAATAAAATTGAGGTATTACATAACGCTAAACTTCTACAAATAGGAATAAATAAAGAATATTTACATTTCAATTAATGCGCAGTTAAATTATCAAATATAAATTCTATATTAACATAGAAATAAGCTAAATAGCTTGATACTATTTTAACACAGAGTTTTTCTACTATTAATACATATATTCTTGATTAAATAATTAAATATTAGATAAAATTAAAGGTAGTTATATGAATATTAAATTATAAACAAGTGGTTTACATTAAATAATATTTACAAATGTAGCCTTTGCCATGGTGGATTATGTTGGATTCTGAGGAGAGTATTAATAATTTAAATTTCTCTTCATTCAGAATCCAACAGTGGCATGTATATTTGCATTATATTGGAGCTCTGTATAGTTTTCCATTGTTCCAACACACACTCATACTCACATTCACTGCACTGGATTAGACAAGGAGTTCCTTATTCTTGACTGAGTAGAAAGATTTTCTTGTTGTTCACTTCCTAAAAGCGATGTTCTGCCTTAGTTTTAAATTGATTAAAACAGTCTGTAACTTGTTGCTACATAAACATGATATTTATTTTGGTGCTCTAGTTTTTATTGATCAGTGTAGGCAGAAATCCACAGGTGAGTTTATCAGATAATTGACGAGTGAGTTTTCAACTTCGTTCGAAATGCATTCAAAATGTATTATTTTCTTCACATAATTTACTTTTTTTTTTTGTTTCTTTCATTTTAAAATATCTTCTGTACTGTCAAGATCACAGGTGGCTGCCAACAAATTTATTTCCAGAGAGTTAGAAATAAAACTTTCAGATTTGAAATCCTTAATTCAAACACTGCAGCATTCACATTTAAAGAATCTCAAAAACACTTGCACTTTTAGTTGCCAGTTTTCTCTAACAGTTATGATGAGAAACAAATCATCTAAACTTTCTTCCTTTTATCATCATTAAAGTTTAGAACATTCTTCTTGCTATGTGAAAAACTGAAAAAAAAAAAAAAAAAGAACAGTCATTAAAAATTCAACTTGCCTTATTTTCTTCCCACAGCAGTTTTCCTGTGATTTGTCATAAAGTAATTGATAACTTTTAAATGTTTTCCTTTCGATATGAAAGTTCCCATTATGTGTTATAGTTATATCACTTTACTTGAAAACCATAAGTCTCACACACTTGAATTGTGCAAGAAGACGAGTAAGTTTTTCATATCATAAATACACAGATTATTTTCCATTGATAAATTTTTAATCAAATCAATGCATTCAGTTAGTTCAATATTAGCTTTATGTATATACAGTCCGCAAAACATATGTAATCGATAATCTCTATGATTAAAAAAATTAATTCTACTTTATTAATTTAATAAACCTGTAATTATAAACAGAAATATTAAAATTGGCACAATCTAATTGAATACTATAGTACATTGATACATCTTTACCCCACCCCCTTAAGTATGTGGCCAATTGTAATATAGTATTGTCCTAAGCTTATTTTCACAACTTTCAACATGAATTTGGTTTAGTGTAATTAAAAACTTGAAAATTAAAATTATATTAAAATTTTCATATTAAAATTTTGAAGAATAAAAATTAATAAGCAAAAATTATGTTTTCAGCTACGGCATTTAACAGGTACAAGGCAACTTTCTACCTTGTCTTTGATTTCTGTGAACATGATCTAGCTGGCTTACTTAGCAATGTCAATGTAAAATTTAGTCTTGGAGAAATCAAGAAAGTGATGCAGCAGTTGCTTAATGGATTGTATTTTATTCATAGCAACAAAATTTTGCACAGGTAATTTTCTCTACTTTTTCTTTTTTTAAAAAAAATAATTGTTTGATGTAGTGCATTTTTATTACCTAAAACGTGTTCAAGTAAATGAAATTTGATATTATTTTCAACTAATAACTTGAAAATAATATAGTACTTTATCAATAATTAAGTTTGAAATAATTAAGTCTGCATGAAAGTTGAGTGATGTGGGCAAATATCAGAATGGGGAACTGGACGATGAGACTTATTTGTGCCTATGGTCCCACAGAAGGTTCTACTAAGGTAGAAATGGAGGAATTTTTTAATGCTTTAGAGAAAGCATCTGACACAATGAAAAAAGGAAAAGTTGGTCCTTGTTGGGGATCTAAATAGCAGAGTAGGAAATGATTGCGAGACATACAAAAATATTTTGGGAAAATTTGGAGAAAAGAGCCAAGCTAATAATAATGGCAAATATTTGTTGGATTTCTGCTCAGGACATGGACTGGTTATTACTAACACCATGTTCCAACATAAAAATGTGCACAAATTCACATGGAGAGAAGAGGCAAGGAATAAGAAAAGTCTCATTGACTATGTTATTGTTGATAGTGATGTTTTCTCCCTGGTGCAGGACACCAGAGTGTACAGGGGATTTGAAATTGGAAGTGATCACTATTTAGTCTTGAGCAGGATAAAATTGAATTTCATATTGAAAAGAATAACATGTAAGAAAGTTTTAAAGCGAATAAAAGTTGAGCAGCTCTCAGATGTGAACTGTAGACTAAAATACACAAAGATTATTGAAGAAAAAATCAAAGAGTTTGAGAACAGGAACCAATCTTTAGAGATTCAGTGGCAAGCCTTGAAGAAAACCTTGATTGATTCAGCCAGAGAGGCATGTAGTGAAGTTGTCTGCAAGGATGTCTAGAAAAATCAGAACTCCATGGTGGACACAGGAAGTTAAAGAGGCAGTGAAGGAAAAGAAGAAAGCATATCAAAAGTTCCTGGTAAATAAGTCGGCTTGTGCTCTTAGAGAATACAGAGACAAATGTAAGAAAGCTAAACACTGTAAAACTAGCTAAACAAAAGTCATGGGAGGACTTTGGCAAGAACATAGAAAATAAATATCAAGAAGCTGGTAAGATATTGTGGAAGTTGTTGAAGAAGCTTAGAAATGTAGGAAAGAGTACTGGAAAAGGAGTTAGAGATGATAAAGGTGTAATATTATGAGTTTTCTTTATTTAACCTCTCTCTCTCTATTTGTTGTATAATATTGCTTTCTTTATCATTGGCTTCTATATTTTTATTCGTTAACTTTAACCTTATCTTTTTCCTTTCATGTACTCAGTTAATCTTATTTCCCTTTCTCTACTTTCAGTATTCTTTCCTTATGCCGGAGATCTCTAGAAATTTATTTAATTATTACTAACTGCGCCACTAAAGTTCTCCAAATGGCATAAGAAATTATTTATACTTCCAGTAAAGTTCCTCCTCTATAATTATATACAGTCGTGGCTAACTCTTAACTCAAAATTCGTATCAAAATCCAATCTACCCCGCTCACAGGATCGGTTTTTTTTTTAGAACAGTGCAGTTGCGAAATAGATCAGACGGCACTCCTTTTAAATATAACAAACATGTTTATTTATACTAAGACAGTAATACAAGGTATGCACTAAAAGGATGCTACTTTCCTTTCCTCTAAGCCAAGCACAAAAAAAAAAAAACAAAAAAAAAAAAAAAAAAAAAAAACCATCATATACGACAAATTCTTAGGTATGCAACAAATACCAATGATGTAAATTATTAAACAATTAAATTAGATAACTATTAACTGTCGGCCCATTTACAGTTTTGGAGTTTCCATGCTTTGATTAATTATAATCTCCATTTCCAACATTCACATAAAATATAACACTCTTTAAACAAACTACTACTTCTCATAACATTATATTTCTTAATTCTATAATCTTGTCAGTTCTTCTGAACCATTTCTTTACAATACAACGTGAGTTAAAATTTTCATTAATGTCTTACAATTACTTTAAAACAGATTTTCTCTATGTGAACAATTATTCAATCTAATGTATATAGCAGTTCTATGAATTCGGTCTTTCTAAACAGTCCTTCACATCATAAATAAAAGTTTTGCAACAAAATTCAACTCACATGACTCCTCCATAGGTACAATGCACTTAGTCGTATTTTCTTTACAGACTTATTCTGGATCCCCCTCTATGCTAGGGCTTGATCTATCACTTTAGACATTTCATGGACACAGTGTTCTCCTCTGGAATTTCTTGCGGGGGCTGGAGCGCGATATTCCGGCGTTGTAGGCACTCGGACGTAAGGTCTGACAGTCAAGACTTTGTCATTCTGGTCCTGGGCTGCTATTCACTCTGTAAGGTTTTGCCTCCGGTTACCCTCCACGACTTAATCCGGAATCTGACGTAGTCCATGGATAGACTCCCTCCTTTTCTCCTGGCGTCAAATCTGCCTATGCTTGATAGTCGAATCTGTGATCCTTTTATTTGGCTTCTTGCAGGACCCTGTGCGAAGGTTTTAGGTCTCCAGATATTCCCGCGCAAACTTTGAATTAAGGTCTGAGACCCCGTAACGTGCAAACTCTTATCCTTCTAGAAAGTGCAGACTTCTAGATTTCCCTGAAGTGTACGTTTAATCCCTTTTACAGCATAGCGTAACAGCTTCTGATGTATACCGCCCTCTTTTGCTATTGACCTTGAAGACGGTATCGGACTGCTTTGGTTACAGTAGGTTTCTTTTTCACCCAATACTAAGTGATAACATCAAATACATTTCTGAATTCTAAAGTATTGCAGCTGAACTTCTATTTTAAGATATCCATTTACTCTATTCTAGCATGTTTAATTCCTCTGGGTCTCTATAGATGGGCTTTGGTATTTACTTACATAGATAAATTCTAACATATTTCTGATTTCTAGGGCATTTTCCCTTCAACTACATATTCATATATCTTCTATTTACACAGTATCATGCTAATTTATATGGGCTGTTAGTATTATTTACATATAAAATTTACAAGTTTCCTTTTTGTGAATTTTGGATGTGACTCCTGTAAAAGTCGATGTAATAAAATTTTGGAAAAATTATGACGCTACATCGAATTTTACAAAGGTGACATGAAAACGAGAGAAAAAGATATCCTTGAAGTATGGAGTAATTACTTTGAGAAATTGCTAAATGAAACAAGCAGTGATAGCACAGTGGTATAAAACACTCAACAGGCATACACTCAGGAATAAGGAATACACATCCATACTGGAAGTAGAAAAAGCCATCAAAGGCTTAAAATGTGGAAAGGCAGCAGGAGTAGATGATATTCGACCAGAAATGCTGAAGTATAGTGGTATAAGAGTCTTCAGTGGCTGAACTGCATAGTTCAGAAAGCCTGAACAGAGGGACGAATTCCCGATGATTGGATTAGAGCTCTCATAGTACCCATATATAAAAAGGGAAAGAAAACTGAATGTGAGAATTACAGATGTATTTCCCTACTGAATGTTCCTGGTAAGATATATGCAAGTATACTTAAGAAACGGTTGAGAAGAATTGTAGAAGAAAAGCTTGGTGAAGAAAAAGCTGGATTCCAGCCAAATAGAGGCTGTCAGGATCAGATCTTCACTTTACAACAAATAGTGCAGAAATCATGGGAATATAACACAGATCTCTATTTGAGTTTTGTCGATCTGGAAAAGGCATATGATAAGATGCCAAGAGAGAGAAGCCATTCAATATGCTACAGTTATATGGTGTCGATGGAGCATTATATCAAGCAATACTTAGTCTTTATTTGAGTTCTAAGTTAGCAGTTATAATTGAAGGAAGTACAGGAAGATGGTATAATGTTAAATCTGGTAATATAATATGTGGTAATGGTAATAAAAAAGGTGATAATGTTAAATCTGGTGGTGTGAGACAAGGATGTACATTATCCCCTCTGTTATTCATTATCTATATGGATCACATTATAAAGGAAAGTGGTATTAAACATGATATCAAAATTGGAGATGTTAATGTCAGCTCTGCTTTATGTGGACAATGTTATACTTATCAATAAATCCACTATGAGTCTGCAAGATTCCTTGACTAAATTGAATAACTGTTGTAATAGATATGGTATTGAAGGTCAGCAATAAAAAGACAAAGACAATGAAAATAGGCAGAATCGTTGAAAATGTCAACTGTGTTGTGAATGGAGAACCTATGGAACAAGTAAAATATTTCAGCTACTTAGGCACGATTTTTACTGAAGATGGTAAATTAAATATGGAAATAGACAACAGAATCAATAAAGCTGGTATAGTAGTAAGTCAATTGAATAAATTCATATGGAATAAGAGAGAAATTAGCTGTACACAAGACAGTGTTCAAACCAATTTTAACTTATGGATCTGAGAGCTGGGTCAGAAGTAAAACACTTGACCAAAGACTAGAGACTGCAGATATGAGAGTCCTGAGAAAGATTGGTGGCGTGAACAGATGGCATCAATGGCAATATCATATTAAAAATGAGGATATTAGGAAAGAACTTGACATTGTCAGCATCCAGGAATGTGTTAGCAGTGCTTATCTAAGGTGGTATGGTCATTTAAACAGAATGGGCGAGGAAAGATTGGCAAAACAAGTATTCTCTTCCAGGTTGGCAGGAAAACAATCCAGGGGAAGACCAAGATATAGGTGGTTTGATAGGGCACAAAGCCTTAGACGACAGAAATATAAGATCTGTAATATTGGGGTCTTCACAAGTAACAAACTGATCTGGAGATAAATTGTAGGTAGGAAGTTAGTAATGATGTAAATTTTTCATGTAGTACTGTCATATCCTGTACACCCCTTGAGGGTACGTGGTAGGAATTTGATGACATGATGATTTTTGAATGAATATTCACTCTTTTCTCTCTTTAGATAAGAATTTTAAAGAAGGAAATTTTACATGCATTATTTTCTAAAGACTGTTTCAGAATGTTTCTGTTAATTACTTTCTCTTGTTTTTTTTCTCTAGAGATATGAAAGCTGCAAATATTCTTATTACAAAGAATGGCGTGTTAAAACTGGCAGATTTTGGTCTTGCCAGGGCATTCAGTGTTAGTAAAAGTGGTCAGCCAAACCGCTACACCAATAGAGTTGTAACACTGTGGTATCGTCCCCCAGAATTATTACTTGGAGAAAGGAACTATGGGCCTCCAGTTGACATGTGGGGTGCTGGTTGCATCATGGCAGAAATGTGGACTAGGAGTCCTATTATGCAGGTAACTATTTTTGAAGTTATATTTTTAAAAGTTTGAAGTTGTTTAAAATTAAGACAGCAGTTGTTATTAAGCTAGAGAAGATAGGGTTATTTCTCACAGCAGCTTCAGGTTGTTCCTTCATAAAAGCATGCACAAATTCACATAGAGAGAAGATGCAAGGAGTAAGAAGAGTCTCATTGATTATTGTTGAAAGCAATGTTTTCCTATTGGTTCAGGACACGAGTATACAGAGGATTAGAAATTGAAAGTGATCACCATTTAATCTTCAGCAAGATAGAACTGAATTTCGTATTAAAAACAACAGTATGTAAGACCGTTTTAAAATGAATCAAAGTTGAACAATTTTTGTATGTGAACTATAGACTTAAATACACAAACATTATTCAAGAAAAAAATGAAAGAATTTGAAAACAGGAACCAAATCTTGAAAATTCAGTGGCAAACTCTGAAAGGAAATATTTTTTGATTCAGCCAGAGGGGCATTTGGTAAAGTTGTCTGCAAAGATGGAAAAATCAAAGCTCCGTGGTGAAGTTGGGAACAGCAGAATTCCCTGCTTTAAATTTAAAAGGAGGTAGTGAAGTTGGTTCAGTGAGTTTTAAGATGGACTGTAAAAGGGGTGTTGGTTAGGTGGTGCTTGTTTTAATGATTTTGAAGGAGAGTGGAGGAATAATGGTGGCCAATTGAGAAACTGAACACATCTATGAGAGAAGAACTGAAGTGTCTTTGAGGGAGACATCATTAATTAGCCAGATTGTCTTCTTCTGGATAGAATTGAGCAATCCTAGAGAGGATAGCTGTGTGGATTTGGGCTTTGTATAGAGTTAGCAATTGTGAAGGTGGGAAATAGTGTCTTGTGCAAAAAAAGTACATCGAGTGTTTTGGCAGCTGCAGAAGCTATAGTTGAAATATGGTTGTGCCAGAAAAGATTGGAGGTGCAAGTCAGTCCAAGAAGAGAAATCCGATTGTGTTTGGATATCTCAGTATTACTGAAGGTAAAGGGGAAGAATGCAAGCTCTTTCTTGCAAGAGATCAGACAGAACTGAGTTTTGGTGGCATTGAAGATTACAATGTTGTCCTTTCCCCATTGGGATATATCCAGGAGATCTGAGTTCAGGTCCCTGGTTGTGGGAGAACTTGAGGATTCTAATACTTGAGCACTAACAGGTTTCTCGAATAAAAAGGAGGAATTAGAATGCACTGTCATCAGCAAAGCTCTGGATAGGATTGAAATTCTGTAAGAGCAGGTCGTTTTATATACAAGAGGAAGAGAGTGGGTGAAAGAATAGAACCCTGGGATACTCCTATATTGGTGGGGAAATCTGAGGATAGTAAGCTGTCCACCATGACACATAGTGAGCAACCATTGAGAAATTTGGCTCTAGTTGCAAAGTGGGGAAGGCAGTTTGGAGAGTAGGCCCCTGTGCCAAACCCGATCAAATGCCTTTGAGATGTCGAGGGCAACTACAGAGTTTCTCCATGGCTTGAGTCAATAGGTGGGTGGTGAAAGCAAGAAGATCAGCTGTGTATCGGAAGTCACGGAATCCATTCTGCTGGTCACTGATTATTTGGTATGTCTGTAGATGGTTTAAGAGCTGGTTATTGATTGCCTTCTCTATAGTCTTTAACAGAACAGAGGAGAAAGTAATTTGTTGGTTGACTTTTATCACCTTTCTTTGGAATTGGCTGGATCTGTTTCTATATTGTTGGGTAGATGCGAGTTGAATAGGATAGGTGTTAGTTCATCATCATCAAATTCCTGCCATGTACCCACAAGGGGTGTACAGGATATGATAGTACTACATGAAAAAAATTACATCATTACTAACTTCCTATCTGCAATTTTCCTCCAAATCAGTCTGTTACTTGTCAAGACTCCCACATTATCAGATCTCATATTTCTATCGTCTAAGGCACTTTGCACCGTATCAATCCACTTATATCTTGGTCTTCCTCTGGGTCGTTTTGCTGCCAACCTGGCAGAGAACACTTGTTTTGCTAATCTTTCTTCGCCCATTCTGTTTAAGTGACCATACCACCTGAGATTAGCTCTGCTAACACATTCCTGGATGTTGACAATGTCAAGTTCTTTCCTAATATCCTCGTTTTTAATATGCTATTGCCATTGATGCCATCTGTTCACACCTATAATCTTTCTCAGGACCCTCATATCTGCGGTCTCTAGTCTTTGGTCAAGTGTTTTACTTCTGACCCAACTCTCAGACCCATAAGTTAAAACTGGTTTGAACACTGTCTTGTATACAACTAATTTAGTGTTCCGACTAATTTGTCTCTTATTCCATATGAATTTATTCAATTGACTTTCCACCATACCAGCTTTGCTGATTCTGTTGTCTATTTCGATATTTAATTTACCGTCTTCAGTAAAAATCGTGCCTAAGTAGCTGAAATGTTTCACTTGTTCCACAGGTTCTCCATTCACAACACAGTTGATATTTTCAATGATTCTGCCTATTTTCATTGTCTTTGTCTTTTTATTACTAACCTTGATACCATATCTATTACAACAGCTATTCAATTTAGTCAGAGAATCTTGCAGACTTGTAGCGGATTTATTTAGAATTATAACATCATCTGCATAAAGCAAAGAGCTGACATTAACATCTCCACTTTTGATATCATGTTTAATACCACTTTCCTTCATAATGTGATCCATATAGATAATGAATAACAGAGGGGATAATGTACATCCTTGTCTCGCACTAGAGTTAACATTAAACCATCTTCCTGTACGTCCTTCAATTCTAACTGCTGACTTACAACTCAAATAAAGACTAAGTATTGCTTGATATAATGCCCCATTGACACCATATAACTGTAACATATTGAATAGCTTCTCTCTTGGCACCTTGTCATATGCCTTTTCCAAATTGACAAAACTTAAATATAGATCTTTGTTATATTCCCATGTTTTCTGAACTATTTGTCTTAAAGTGAAGATCTGATCCTGACAGCCTCTATTTGTCCTGAATCCAGCTTGTTCTTCACCAAGCTTTTCTTCTACAATTCTTCTGAACCGTTTCTCATGTATACTTGCATAGATCTTGCCAGGAACACTCAGTAAGGAAATACCTCTGTAATTCTCGCATTCAGTTTTATTTCCCTTTTTATATATGGGTACTATGAGAGCTCTACTCCAATCATCGGGAATTCGTCCCTCTGTCCAGGCTTTCTGAACTATGCAGTGCAGCAACTGTAAGACTCATACCACCATACTTCAGCATTTCTGGTCGAATATCATCTTCTCCTGCT
The DNA here is from genome assembly GCF_054136105.1 of Typopeltis vanoorti. NCBI lineage: Eukaryota > Metazoa > Arthropoda > Arachnida > Uropygi > Thelyphonidae > Typopeltis > Typopeltis vanoorti. The sequence goes on from NC_143563.1 coordinate 16,664,563, forward strand.
GCCTTTCCACATTTTGAGCCTTTGATAGCTTTTTCTACTTCAAGTATGGATATGTATTCCTGACTGCATGCCTGGTCAGTGTTTTTTACCACTGTGATATCATCTCTGCCTGTTTCATTTAGCAGTTTTTCAAAGTTACTCCATACTTCAAGGATATCTTTTTCTTCCGTTTTCATGTCACCTTTATCATCTCTAACTCCTTTTACAGCACTCTTTCCTCCATTCCTAAGCTTCTTCAATAACCTCCAGAATATTTTGCCACCTTCTTGATATTTATTTTCTATATTCTTGCCAATGTCCTCCCATGACTTTTGTTTAGCTAGTTTTACACAGTGTTTAGCATTCTTGCATTTGTCTCTGTATTCTCTAAGAGCACAAGCTGACTTATTTGCCAGGAACTTTTGATATGCTTTCTTCTTTTCCTTCACTGCCTCTTTAACTTCCTGTGTCCACATGGAGTTCTAATTTTTTTTATCCTTGCAGACAATCTCACCACATGCCTCTCTGGCAGAATCAATCAGTGTTTTCTTCAGAGTTTACCACTGAATCTCCAAGTGGATCCTGTTCTCAAACTCTTTCATTTTATCTTCAATAATCTGTGTATTTTACTCTACAGTTCACATCTGAGAGTTGCTCAACTTTTATTCACTTTAAAACTTTCTTACATGTTATTCTTTTCAATATGAAATTCAATTTTATCCTGCTCAAGACTAAATAATGATCACTTCCAATTTCAAATCCCATGTACACTCTGGTGTCCTGCACTAGGGAGAAAACATCACTATCAACAATAACATAGGCAATGAGATTTTTCTTAATACTTTGATCTTAATCCATGTGAATTTGTGCACATTTTTATGTTGGAACATGGTGTTAGTAATAACCAGTCCATGTCCTGAGCAGAAATCCAACAGATATTTGCCATTATTATTAGCTTTGCTCTTTTCTCCAAATTTTCCCAAAATATTTTTGTATGTCTCAGAATCATTTCCTACTCTGCTATTTAGATCCCCAACAAGGACCAACTTCATTGTGACTGACTGCCATTTAAGAAGATTAGCCTCGTATTTTGTGTTGAATACTATGACTACTCCTTCTTTTCCTTGATTGTCATTGCCTGAATATAACATTTTGTATTTATTGCTCAGAAAGATCTCACCAGTTTTTGTCTTTTTTGTTTCAGTCACCTCTATTATGTCGATCTGGTACTTATCTAATTTCTCAGCTAGCTCCATTTCTTTGCCATTCAGGCTTCTTATGTTGATAGTACCGATCTTTAACTCTGGTGATGTTGAGTTGGGGTTTGTTTTCAGATTTGTTCCAGTAGCTGACTTTTCGCTGTTCGCCCTGGTTCCCTGGCGAAAACAACAGGGGCCTTGTTTAACTGGGCGACACCCCAGCCTGCATGAAATTTTGTCATGTTGTACCATCATTTTTTATTTTAGTTCTGGGGCACAATTTTTTAACCCAATAGGGTGGTACCGTTAGGATAAGATGCTCTTGTTTGTTTTCAGGTTATTAAGGATTCTTTCGATTTCTTTTTGTCGGACTACTATGGAAGAGATGAAGGGAGCTGCTCTTTGGAGTGGAGGGAACTTTGCACAGGTATCAATACAGGAATTGGAAGACAATTATGATGTAAGTTATCCTTGTCTTTTGGTGAGGTGACTATAGTACCATCAGGATGTGAGAGCGGTGGAAACTTAGGTGGGCAGAAGTTGTGCCCAATGTCCTTGGCAAGGGACCAGAAGGAGGGACTGCCATTTGGTGAGGAGGAGAGTTTGTAGCTTTCGACCCTTTCAAAGTCTGACTTGGACTTGGTAGTGATTCTTTCATAACTGTTTCAGGCTGCAATATAGGCAGAGATAGCAGTTGGAGTTTTGGTCTTGAGCCACTTGTGGTAAGCAGAGGTTTTTTCTTTTAGAGCATTTTTTGGCACACTTTTTTGAAAACAAAGGCTTGGATGTTGGACTGGAATAAGGGATGAAAGCCTTCATTCCTGTGATGATTTGTTATTCGGTCTGAGCAGGTGTTTGGATCAGAACTGAAGCAGTAGTCTGACCATGGGAAAGTTGAGTAGAAGTCACAGGGGTCCTCTCAGTTGGTGCCCCTTGTAGTGCGAAAGGACAAAAGACTGTGAACTGGTGGGTGTAGGTTGCAGCAAAAGAGACTTGTATGAAATTGTGGTCTGAGTTTCAAATAGAAGAACCTATATCCACAGTATATCTGAAAGGGGAGCTTGTTAGGAAGAGGTCAAGTGTGTTGGCAAATTGGGAAGGGTTGTTTGATATTCTGGTGGAAAGATTGATGTGAGATAATTCATTTGTGAGATAATGCTGATAGTGAATGCCTCATCATCTCTGCCTGCTTATTTGGTGAAACTGGAGAAGGGGGAGCCATTATGAGTTATGGACTTTGAAGTCACCAAGAAGGATGTCCTCACTATTGAGGTACTTAGACTGCAGGAACTCGAGCTGTAGAGAGAGAAAGTTGAAGAGGTTAGAGTGGTTGACTGAGTTAAGAGAGCGAACATTTGAACAGCCTTGGTGCATCTTTTTAAAAACCAGGGTTTAGTTAGGGAATGGCAGGTCAGAGTACTGTGGGGAGTGTATGTTTCCATGCTGGTGAGCATTACTTTGGTTATAAATTCGGTGTATATGTTTGGGTTGGCAGGCTGGAAGCAATAGTCCAACCATGGGAATGTTACAGAAGCTGTTCCACTTGACACTGTTATAATGCCAAACTACTCTTGTATGGGAGTGGCTGTGTAAGCGTTGTTGCATGGGAGAGGAGATAGCACTAGATTGTGGTCAGAATTACCTGGAGGGGTACTACATTCACTGTGGGAAGGATCGTTGGTGAGGAAGAGATCTAGGTGTTTGGGGAGTGCTTCAGGTATTCTGGTTGGCATCTGAACAAGTTGTGTAAGGTCAATTAGTGGCAGCAAATGTTTCAGCATCTCTGCCTGCAAAAACTGTACAGCTGGAGGAGGAAAGCCAGTTGGTGTTCTGGACATTAAAATCTTCTAGGAAGATGATTTTGCTGTTGGGGAAGTGGGACTGGAGAAAATCAATTTTTAAGGATCGGAAATTAAAGTGCTCAGAGTGGTCAGTTATATTAGGGCAGCAATAGCCACAGCAAATGAATTTTACTGGGTAGGGAAGGGTTATTTTCAACCAAAGAAGGTTATATGGTATTATTGGACATTATATTAAGCTGTACTTTGCCTTTATTTGAGTTAATTCAGCAGTTAGAATTGAAGGATGTTAGGAAAGATAGTTTGATATTAAATCAGGTGTTGAGACAAGAATTATCCTTGTCTTTATTATCCTACATTATCCCCTCTGTTATTCACATTATGAAGTAAAGTGATATAGAACCTAATGTGAAAATTTGAAATCTAATCTCAGCTCTTTACTTTATACAGATGATTTTATACTTCTAAATAAATCCAGTACAAGTCTGCAAGATTCCCTGACTAAATTGAACACCTGTTGTAATAAATTTGGTATGAAAATCAGCAAAAGAAGACAAAGACAATAAAAATAGGCAGAAACATTTAAAACATCAGCTATATCCTGAATGGTAAACTTATATAAAACAAGTAAAACATTTCAGCTATTTAGACAAAATTTTAGGGAAGATGGCCAATTTAATATGGAAGTAGACAACAGAATTAATAAAGCTGGTATGGTACAAAGTCAGCTGAATAAATTTTTATAAAATAAGAAAGAAATTAGTTAAAACACTAAATTAATTGTGTACAAGACAAATTTTAACTTATGGATCCGAGAGCTTGGTTAGAAATAAAACACTTGATAAGACTGGAGACCTGATATTAGATTGCTGAGAAAGATTAGTGGAGTGAACAGATGACATCAATGGGAATTATATTAAAAAGGAGGATATTAGGAAAGAACTTGATATTGTTAGCATTCAGGAATGTATTAGAGTTAATCCCAAGTGATACAACCACTTATGAGAGAGGAAAGATTAGTAAACATGTTCTTTGTTCAGGCTGACAGGAGAAAGACCTAGAGGAAAATAAGATCTCACAATATTGGAGTCTGAACAGAACAGATTAATTTGGATGTTGGTTTATTGGTTCAAGAACAGCAAAATCATACTGCACCATAGCAAAGATTACAACAATACATAAATAGTCAAAGACAAATTAGTAAACAATATGCATGCACAAAAATTAAGTTTAGCAATACACAGGGTGAATTTGGAGGAAAATTGTTGATAGGAAGTTTGTAATGATCTATATGAAGTATCTACATATAAACAAAATTATAGCAAAGGTCACAGCAATACACAAGGAGATATTAGGATAGCAATACTATCCTAATATCTCCTTGCAGGAGAATATCAGGAATTTGATGATGTATGACAGCTGGTGTGTCTAGTATATGGCCTTCCTTGATGAATCCCTGACACCTTGAGGTCACTGATGGTGATGATAATTTTGACATTGTTAGTATTCAGCTACTAACTACTAAAGAGAATCAGAGAGGAATAGTTAGTTAAAAAGGCCCTTCATGTTCGCCAAAAAAAAAAAAAAAAATAAAAAAATAAAATGCTCCAGAGGAAGATTTTTTTTTTTTTTTTTAAAAGTGGTTTAGTGTTGTTAGAATTGCCTTGGGAGACCAAAATATATGATCTGACAGTATTGTACAGTAGATTAATTTGGAGAGAAAATTGTCCTAATGATATAAACTTGTCATGTAGAAGTATCATAATATCCTGTACACCCACTTGGAGTATATCTGGAATTTAATGTAAAGACCTATGAATATATCACTTGTCCAGTTAAGGTTAGTTGAAAATGTTTTAAACTTCATCACTGCCGTTAGCATGAATTCTTCCTTGCTTGCTTACACTTTCAGTTGTTTACATGATTGTCATAATATTTAGATATACTTTCTTCAACTAAAAATCTCCTTATTCATAAGAATCACTTTATATCATTCTAGTTATGCTTATTAGTAATGTTTCCTTATTTCTGCCTTTTTTCACGTTAAATCATCTGTTTGCAAAAGGTGTTGTGTGTTAAGTATTACTTTATACTCATCTATTAAAAACATCACCTGTGTACTGATTTTTGCAATATTAATGATCATGTGATTTTACAATTCTTTTAATCTCTGAATGGAATTAGTAGTGTATGTAGTGTGTTCATTTCTTAAGAACACTTCAGGAAAATCTTCTGAAGAATTGTATTTGTTTTATTTAGATTACCAGTGTAATGTAAATATAAAGCTTCTTACATCTGTATCCTCCATTTAGTTGTATGGATTATTTCTATATAACATATATACTATACTACACACACACACACTGAAATGCCATTGAATTAGGGATAGGAGACACTGCAAATTCTGTACTGCAACTCCTGTGTATGCATGGCTGAAACTGTGGTTGTACTTCGCTGTCAGCATTGACTTCCACAAGCATTTGTCATGAGAGGTATAATGGGAAAGGCACAGGATTTGGATGCATTTGACAAAGGGCAGATTGTAGGTGCCAAAGTGATGAGTCACTCAATTTCTGAAATTGTCACTAAACTTGGATTTTTCATATGACAGTTTCAACAGTGTTCCAGGAATATCAAAACTCTAGCAAAAAAAATAAAATAAAATAAGCACCCAGAAAAACTACAAAGGGCAACCAGAGTCGAGTGATCGTGGGCTTTACTGTTTGACTCACATCATATGGACTAATAGGGGCCCAGACATTATCTCAAATCACCTCCCATCTGAACTAGGGTTCCAGCTGGAAAGTCAGTGCAAGGATCATGCAATGTTCACTTCACCATCTTGGCTTCGGGAGCTGCTGACTTATAAGAGTTCCACCTAAACAACATCGAAACTCATCATCATCATCATCAAATTCCTGCTATGTACCCTCAAGGGGTGTACAAATCTGAAAACAAACCCCAACTCAACATCACCAGAGTTAAAGATCGGTACTATCAACGTAAGAAGCCTGAAAGGCAAAGAAATGGAGCTAGCTGAGGAATTAGATAAGTACCAGATCGACATAATAGGGGTGACTGAAACAAAAAAGACCAAAACTGGTGAGATCTTTCTGAGCAATAAATACAAAATGTTATATTCAGGCAATGACAATCAAGGAAAAGAAGGAGTAGCCATAGTATTCAACACAAAATACGAGGCTAATCTTCTTGAATGGCAGTCAGTCTCAAGTAGAGTAATGTGGGCAAATATGAGAATGGGGAACTGGACAATGAGACTTATTTGTGCCTATGGTCCCACAGAAGGTTCTACTAAGGTAGAAGTGAAGGAATTTTTTGAGGCTTTAGAAAAAGCAACTGACACAATGAAAAAGGAAAAGTTGGTCCTTGTTGGGGATCTAAATAGTAGAGTAGGAAATGATTGTGAGACATACAAAAATATTTTGGGAAAATTTGGAGAAAAGAGCAAAGCTAATAATAATGGCAAATATCTGTTGGATTTCTGCTCAGGACATGGACTGGTTATTACTAACACCATGTTCCAACATAAAAATGTGCACAAATTCACATGGAGAGAAGAGGCTAGGAATAAGAAAAGTCTCATTGACTATGTTATTGTCGATAGTGATGTTTTCTCCCTGGTGCAGGACACCAGAGTGTACAGAGGATTTGAAATTGGAAGTGATCACTATTTAGTCTTGAGCAGGATAAAATTGAATTTCATATTGAAAAGAATAACATGTAAGAAAGTTTTAAAGCGAATAAAAGTTGAGCAGCTCTCAGATGTGAACTGTAGACTAAAATACAGAAATATTATTGAAAAGAAAATGAAAGAGTTTGAGAACAGGAATCAAACCTTGGAGATTCAGTGGCAAACTCTGAAGGAAACATTGATTGATTCTGCCAGAGAGGCATGTGGTGAGGTTGTGTGCAAGGATAAAAAAATCAGAACTCCCTGGTGGACACAGGAAGTTAAAGAGGCAGTGAAGGAAAAGAAGAAAGCATATCAAAAGTTCCTGGCAAATAAGTCAGCTTTTACTCTTACAGAATACAGAGACAAATGTAAGAAAGCTAAACAGTGTGTAAAACTAGCTAAACAAAAGTCATGGGAGGACTTTGGCAAGAATATAGAAAATAAATATCAAGAAGGTGGCAAAATATTCTGGAGGTTGTTGAAGAAGCTTAGGAATGGAGGAAAGAGTGCTGTAAAAGGAATTAGAGATGATAAAGGTGAAATGAAAACAGGAGAAAAAGATATCCTTGAAGTATGGAGTAATTACTTTGAAAAACTGCTAAATGAAACAAGCAGTGATGACAGCACAGTGGTAAAAAACACTGACCAGGCATGCAGTCAGGAATACATATCCATACTTGAAGTAGAAAAAGCCATCAAAGGCTTGAAATGTGGAAAGGCAGCAGGAGTAGATGATATTCGACCAGAAATGCTGAAGTATGGTGGTATAAGAGTCTTACAGTGGCTGCACTGCATATTTCAGAAAGCCTGGACAGAGGGACGAATTCCCGATGATTGGAGTAGAGCTCTCATAGTACCCATATATAAAAAGGGAAATAAAACTGAATGTGAGGAATACATATCCATACTTGAAGTAGAAAAAGCCATCAAAGGCTTGAAATGTGGAAAGGCAGCAGGAGTAGATGATATTCGACCAGAAATGCTGAAGTATGGTGGTATAAGAGTCTTACAGTGGCTGCACTGCATAGTTCAGAAAGCCTGGACAGAGGGACGAATTCCCGATGATTGGAGTAGAGCTCTCATAGTACCCATATATAAAAAGGGAAATAAAACTGAATGTGAGAATTACAGGGGTATTTCCCTACTGAGTGTTCCTGGCAAGATCTATGCAAGTATACTTGAGAAACGGTTGAGAAGAATTGTGGAAGAAAAGCTTGGTAAAGAACAAGCTGGATTCAGGCCAAATAGAGGCTGTCAGGATCAGATCTTCACTTTACGACAAATAGTCGAGAAAGCATGGGAATATAACAAAGATCTGTATTTAAGTTTTTTCGATTTGGAAAAGGCATATGACAAGGTGCCAAGAGAGAAGCTATTCAATACGCTGTAGTTATATGGTGTCAATGGGGCATTATATCAAGCAATACTTAGTCTTTATTTGAGTTGTGAGTCAGCAGTTAGAATTGAAGGAAGTACAGGAAGATGGTTTAATGTTAAATCTGGTGTGAGACAAGGATGTACATTATCCCCTCTGTTATTCATTATCTATATGGATCACATTATGAAGGAATGTGGTATTAAACCTGATATCAAAATTGGAGATGTTAATGTCAGCTCTTTGCTTTATGCGGATGATGTTATACTTCTAAATAAATCCGCTACAAGTCTGCAAGATTCTCTGACTAAATTGAATAGCTGTTGTAATAGATATGGTATGAAGGTCAGCAATAAAAAGACAAAGACAATGAAAATAGGCAGAATCATTGAAAATGTCAACTGTGTTGTGAATGGAGAACCTGTGGAACAAGTAAAACATTTCAGCTACTTAGGCACAATTTTTACTGAAGATGGTAAACTAAATATAGAAATAGACAACAGAATTAGTCGGAACACTAAATTAGCTGTATACAAGACTGTGTTCAAACCAATTTTAACTTATGGATCTGAGAGCTGGGTCAGAAGTAAAACACTTGACCAAAGACTAGAGACCGCAGATATGAGAGTCCTGAGAAAGATTAGAGGCGTGAACAGGTGGCATCGAAACTCAATGATTGAAAATTGACGTGTAGTCTGGAGTTATGAATTGCAATTGAAACTTCATAGCACCGATGGGAGAGTGAGGATATGGCACCACCCCTATGAAGCCATGAATCCTGCATGTCATATCGGAACTGTATAAGCTGGTGGTGGCTAAGTGATGGCCTGGGGTGTCTTCAGTGGGATGTCTTTTGGAGCTTTGGTATGTGTACCGACTCAGTGTATCCCTGCATGTGGGACTCATGGCTGACCATCTACATCCATTTATGTTCATCATGAATCCCAATGGAGATGGTGTCTACCAGGAAGACAACTTCATCTCTCAGGTCCAGGCAAGCTACTGCTTGGTTCCAGGAGCATTCTGTTGACTTTGAAATAATGAAGTGGCTACCTAGAAGCCCTGATTTCAATTCCATTGAAAATCTTTGGGATACTGCCGAACTTGAGCCAATTGTGGACAGCTCTGGGATGCATGGATTGCCATACCTGTGAAACATTTTTGCAAGTTTGTGGAGTCTTTGCCTTGTTGTGTGGCACTCGTTCTCAGGTTTGGGGGGGGTCCAACATGTTACTAGGTAGCTATCCCTAATTCAGTGGCACTTCATTGTAGTGTACTTATACTATATAACATAACATATATTACTATATACATTATTTTCCAATATGTACTGCAACATTAAATGAAGATTGTTCTGTATTATATAAAAGCAAAATTTAGTATTGCATGCTGTCAGGTGGTTTATTGAATTCACCAGGTTTTCAGAGCACACTGAAGATTGCTGCATGTAGATCCTGAAATTTTGTTCTCTTGATAGATTCACTTAACATGTTGGAAGTTTTTTTTACTATAATAAATTTAGGTATAAATTTAATCCTTTATTCAAGTTTAAACAAATAAAGTTTGAGCCTGAAGTATCTTCAGGACTTAGGCAACTCATGGTAAAGGTGGCTCAAGCTCTCATCACTACTTGTCTTAGTATCTCTCATAATGCATAGCACATCTCCTTGCAGGCATGTATAATGCTATGCATTAAATATGTAAATATGAGTATATACTTCTCCATTACTTCCACCTTAGTATCACCAGCTCTGGGTCTGGCTGCCACTGACAAGACCTCAATAAAGGTCGAAACCGATCTGGGTAGTGGCCCTTCCCTTAATGCATAGCATCATACATGTCTGCAAGGAGATGTGCTTTGCATTATGGGAGATACTAAGGTGCAAGCTTTGTTTGCTTACACTTGGATAAAGGATTAAACTAAATTTATTATATTCACTTAACATGTGATGGGATTGAGATAAGCATTTTGGGACTGGCTGTGCAAAATATTGGCATGTAACAAATGCATTATATTAAATTCTGGACAATGGCATATTACTATTTAGTCAATTTGTAATGCTAGTTAAATGTTTATCTAATCTTTTAGTCCAAAGGTCATGTGACTGAACTTACTATTCTTTTAACATTTTAAGTCTTAAATTTTTTAAGTTAATCTTCCATTTTCTAAGGATTATACCTAGTCTAGCCATAAATACTGTTACAACTTAAACAGCACATACAAACCATGTATAACATGCATATAGCAGTGCCCTGTTTGAAATATCCCCCCACCACCACCACAACCCCTTTTAATTTCACACACACACACCTGGTCTGTGAGGCTACATATAGATGGCGGCATGCACAACATCCAGCAGAAAATTCTCCTACTGTTCCCAAATCCACCTTCAGGATGGTAATTTTGGGGTGTTGTTTCTTGAAAGCTACTCTCTCAAGTCCAATGGATTCAGATTGGGACTTCCAGATGGCCAATACAATGGTGACATGGTCAGGCACATTTGCCTCCAACCACTAAAGGAACCTGGCTCGTGCAATTTTGTGAGAAGTGCAGTGCGCAGAAGTTCTAACAGTATTTATGGCAAAACTGTAAATTGAACTGCTCAAAAATGTCAGTATAAAATTCTTTTTTTAAAGGTAATATTAAAAAATTTGTAATTTTTACTATATTAAAATTTATAATAAAATTTACAAAAGGTTTTACTGTACATGAAAATTGGTTAAAATGTTTCTCTAAAATATAGATGTATATTACATATTTTTATATATTTTCTGAAATTTGCATTTCACTCAGGTCACCTGTTGATTTACGAGCTGTTCTTTTCATCATTCTTTTTAGAACTGCCTTTTCAAGTCTTGAATCCACCATGAACTTTGAATTTTTTCTATCCTTACTTCATCCTAAGCCTGCCTAGTTTTTTTGCTGATGAGTCTTATAGTTTGGTTCTTTGTTTGACATTCATTTTTTTAATGATATTTATATATTTGAGTATATATTTCAGCCCTAAAAGCTGCTCAACTTTGATTCTTTTTTTAAATTTCTACACATATTTTTCTTTTCAGTATGATTCATTTTTATTCTGCTCAAAACTAATAATGGTCACTTCTGGTTTCTAATCCCTTTTGTGTGCGCCTTGAAGCAGCATGAAGACCTTACTGTCAGCAACAATATTTCTTGTCTTCTATCAGTGTGAATTAACATATTGTTGTAATGTGGTATTAATAATGACAAATCCATCAAATACTTAACATTATTTTTAACTTTGCTTGCTTCACATTTTCCTAAAATGTTTCTCTCTGGTTTCATTTCTTCCTTTGATGTTTAGGTCTCCAACATCAACCAAGTTTTCCTTTTTTTATGTCTGCTGTCTTCTCTAATGATCCAAAATTCATCCATTTTTCTGTTAGTAGAGCACCTGTAGTATAGGCAAAAATAAGTCTTGTGCAGTTCTGTATTTTGAAATTTTTTGTTCATATCACTACACAGAAAATAGTTAGATAAGGTCAGGGGATCTTGATAGCCAAAAAAGGAATGGATATTGAAAATCAGTGAGGAGGAGTGTAATGCTACTGGAATACTGAGGATAGGTTACCAGTAGGTACTAAAAACAGTCAAAGCATGCCTAAGTATATATGATCTTTCACAGATTTTTCCTGAAAGAAGAATAACCTGATTCCTGTTATGCACTAGGCCACCCTAACCATTAACTTCTGGATTGTCTCTTTTGATTTCTTGGGTGGATTCTGCATTCCTTAGATAAACTAATTCTGTCCATTACCTCATGCACATATGTGAAATGTTGCTGCATAGCAAACATTACTCATTGCCAGGATGTTCATTGCAGAATTAATTGAAGTGTTGTAGCTGTCTGTGTCAAAGTTTATGGATGTTTGCCCATGGAATATCATAGAGAAAATGGACTTTTTTTGGAAGATAGCACATTCTTCCTGTACTTTGCTGTTTTAGAAGACTGTAGTTTCCTCACATTTATTCATCTATACATTTCCCTTCAAGCTGGTGGTACCTTGTTACATGTACATAATCGTTGTTTCACTAAGATTGGAGATTTCAGTTTATTCATCTGTAGTACACATTTTGCTTTTCATGTGAGTTCTTAGTAATTCAATAAATACATTATGTAAAATAAATTTATATATATATTATAATTTATATATGTATATAAATTATATGTATATATATAAAGTTATAAATCAAATTTGTTTCATTTCTATTTAGACACTGTATGTTGGCTCCTTGGGATTCTAACTGCATGAAGAGTGATTGGAATATTTGATATTTGGATCTGATTGAAAGAAGATTATATTATGCATAAAGGAACTTTTATTTGACACTTTTGTGGTAACTGACCTGTTCATCTGTTTATAACATTTACAAAAATTCAGCTATTATGGAAATTTATATAACCTGAAATATACTGAGTATTTGTGAGTATATCTTAATGTATTATTTATTAATTATTGCAAAAAGACCAAAATGAAATTTTGTAAAAGTTTATACTCTCAATACCCCCGAGTATATTACAGGCTATATAAACTTCTGTAATGACTGTATTAAATCAGTGTTTCTCATACCGTGTGCAATCAGAATGATACATTCTCATTTTGGAAAAACTTGGGTTATGGTATCTCATTAACAAAGCGAGAAATTTTTTCATTGTCAATTGAGGCTGAATTATAGATTCCAGTAGAGTTTGCAGATTTTTCTCTCCTCATGAAGGGTAGTGTATGTCCTTCCATATCATTAATCAAGGAACATCCAATGACATAATGCCTATTTCTCAAGTTATGAGTTTTTCGTTCATTTTAACATTGCTGTTGAATTGAAAATGCAATGCTTATATGCCACATCTCAATTAATGAATGCTTTAATTCTTGTTTTATGCAGTTTGCAGTAAAGCATGGAAAGCAGTCATATGCTAACAGTTTCCTGAGCTGCCACATATAAAACAGGTTGCAATTTTACACTGGGCAAATGCAATGAAAATACAGATTAAAAATTGATTTTAAACTAAGTGAAACAGAAAGAATAAAAGCATGGTATAAACCTTCAGCCATGAAATTAGTAGTTCTAGAAAAGCAGTAATAGAGACAAGTTGACACATGTGTAAGAGTAATGTATAAGTTATGCTAACCAAGGTGAATGACATTCCACACTTGATCTCATGCACCTGAGTTGAATTGAATTGAACATTAAATGTGGAATGACATGCCACATAAAGTATGCATATGTATTAACACTGTACCAGAGGTATGATGTTAATACATACATCTTCATACTGCCAAAAGATACGTAACATTCTGTTGTGCAGAACTAGAGAATCTTAGCTAAAGAAAATTAAGAGATTCAGTGAAGTAACTAATGCTAAAGCAATGCGTGATCATTAGTGTTGAGACAATTTTGACTCCAGATCAAATTATTCAGATAAATTTCTTTAACTGAAATTATGAATATTCACCCCAAAACTGCTGAGCAAATAATAGGGCAACTTCATGGTGATAACCACATTAGGATAATAGTTAATGTCTATGAACTTGCAGCTCGTAGAGAACATTGGTTGCCATCCTGTGCAGATACTCTCTCTCTCTCAAAAACTGGAAGCTTGTTTTAATTCTGTCAAGGATAATTGCAATATCTTGATCATCATACATATTAATTTGGTTTTCATGATGATTGTGATTTGTTTCATATGTAAATTATGTTTTCATTTTTCCCAGGGGAACACAGAACAACATCAATTGACATTAATAAGCCAGTTATGTGGATCAATTACACCAGAGGTGTGGCCTGGAGTTGAAAAGCTGGAACTGTATACTAGACTGGACCTTCCAAAAGGCCAGAAGAGGAGAGTTAAAGAAAGGCTAAAAGTGAGCTTTTTTTTGTAATAGAATATCTTGTTTATATAGGGTGTATCCAGATTCTAGAAACATATTCATCCCTTTGTTAATGAAAAGAAATTTAAATTTACCTTGAACTTAAAACTTTTATTGTAGTCTGTACTTGTTAAACAACATTCAGCTTAGAATACATGAATTAAATATTATGCAAGGTTTCTTTAAATTATAAAAATTATTTTTTTGTAATGTTCGAAATTAATTTTAAAACATCTAAATAAGCTGGTATCTAGCTGTGTATTTGATCATGTAATCAAAATGCACACGTAATAAGTATTAAGCCATAAAGCATAATTTCACTGTTATTCCTGAGATTAGCAAAAGGAAGCACACATTATAAATAGTTTTTTAATGATGATCATTTTAGTAAGATAACGCTACTTTAAAACAGGAATCTAATTGTTATAAATTCATATAGTGATTTTATGAGAAACGGATTGTGTGAATGTTTCATGAACAGTAATTAGTTGTGATTTAGTCCTTTGTGTGGATAACTGATTATGATAAGGATTTAGATAATCTGGAGACCAACGCAGAACTTTTATCAAGTCACGCCAGCCTCTGTTAGACATTTAGCCCACAGTATGAGTCTAACCACTCAGCTAAGCAGGCTGGCAAGCAATGTAAGCATGTCTTGTGTTTTTCGATATGTTCAGAGAGTGTGTCTGAATACCTTTGATGTTACAGCATATTTTATATCTCTCTGGTTTAGGTCATGAAAGATTTTTATAAGGGCTACTCTTCATCTGAAGATAAGAATTATCTAGTCTCACATGAAAATGTTTTTCATCTGAGAAGACAGACTTGATTATAGGATTAAGCAGGAAGGCAGACCTATTATAGGATATAGTAAACTGCAATATGTTTAACTGTTCTGCCCTATGTCAGTTGTTAATCCTATATTGGAAGCCTGAATTATGTTTTTATCCAAGTTACTTGACTGAAGGGCTTAAGCCTATTAGTTATGGGTAAGGTGAGATATATTATTATATAATTATTAGAGGATGCTTACAAGTAACGGGGAGGTGACTCTCACGTATATTATAAGGAATGCCAAGAACCATTTGGAGCTTCTGACATTGTATCTAATTCTCACCTTCTTCCCTTGGTATATTCCCTTATTAGGTGTCCATTTGGATGCTGAACAAATGAGGATGGACTGACAATTTGAACTTTGCCACCCAAATTGCATTCTTGTATTGGATGAAACTGGTGTACATTAAAATGTTACAACATAATCGGGTATGTCAGCTAGGATGTTGCTTATTATACAAGGCCTGTTGTTTTTCTCAGGGAAACTTGTAGGTCTGGTTGTATCAAGTGGATAGCACACCTGCTTTCCAACTAGCAGCTATAGTTTCAAATTCCACCATGGAAACGTTTATGACTGTCTTTGAGATATTAGATGAATGATAGCAGCGTAGTAGTCTTGTACTGGGTATGAGAGTACCAAACTGCATATTGGAAGTCTGAAAATGTTTAGTTTATAGTGTAGGGTTTTCAGATTATATAACTAGTCTGCTCATGAATATTGGATTGACATTTAAAAAAGAAACTGAAAAATCTTTATTGGAATAAGTTCAAGGGGGAGTTCATAATTATAAAGGAAAAGCTGGTTCTTGTTAGTATCTCAACAACAGTTATGGAAAATGAATCCTAGAAATTAGAAATGTTTAGGGAAAATTTGTAGAGAAGGATTGAGCGAATAATAACTATTGATTTATTTCTGATCAGGATAGACTACTCAGTACTAACACTTTCCATCATGAGAAAGCGCATAAATTCATTTGAAGAAAGCATAATCCAAATAAGAAAAGTTTTATTGTTGATAATGATATACAGTGGTGGTCTGAAAAGTTCTCAGCCTCGACCATAGATGGCAACACTATCGTCAAGATTTTTTTTTTCTAAGTTGGTACATCTGTCATAAGCATCCATGTGAAATTGCAAGTAATATTCTATCAAGTAATTTGTTTTATACAGCTGTCTGAAGCAAAAGTGTTGTCTGTATCTGTTGAAATGGATAAAATTTGAGTATCGTGTGGTTATAATCTTTGTAAAAGAAGGTTTAACGGCAAAAAAAATTCATTCCAAGTTCATAAAAGTTTATGGGCACTCGTCTCCTTCGTTTTCAAAAATTAAGAAATGGGCTGTTGAATTTAAACCTGGCCGTAACAGCCTTGAGGATGATCCACATGATGTCCAAAAAGTGTAACAACACCAGAAATCATTGATCAAGTGCATGATATGGTATTGGATGACTGGCGAGGCAAAGTGTGTGAAATTGCTGAGACTATAGGCATTTCAAAAGAACGTGTAGAATATATTTTGCACGAAGAATTGCATATGAAAAAGCTTTGCGCAAGATGGGTGACGCGCTTGCTCACAGCAGATCAAAAACGCACTCACATGAAAATTTCTGAATAGTGCTTGGAGCGTTTTAGCATTAGAGAGTGCTTGGAGAATAAAACTGATTTTGTGCATCGATTTATTGATATGGATGAGACTTGGATTCACCATAACACATCAGAATCGAAACAGCAGTTAAAATAGTGGACAGAAGCCGGTTGTTCAGCTCAAAAGAAGACAGTCGGTTTCATCAGCAGGAAAGATCATGACATCGGTGTTTTGGGATGCTAAAGGCATAACCGGGGAATATTATTCGGATCTTTTAGCCAGACTAGATGAAAAAATTCATGAGAAAAGACCCGGTTTGCAGAAGAAAAATCATCTTTCATCAAGACAATGCACCTGCCTGCAAAGGTGTTTTGGCAGTGGGAAAATTAAGGGATCTGCGCTATGAATTGTTGGAACATCCACCCTATTCTCCAGATTTGGCTCCTTCGGACTTCTATCTCTTTCCAAAACTAAACTTTTTCCTCGCTAGTCAGTGTTTTTCTTTGAATCAAGAGGTGATTGCAGCTGTAGAGGGATGTGTTTATTTTAAATGTTAATCTTATTAAACGTGTTATCGTGTCTTCAATTATATCTTGTCTTCTGCGCCTTTTAAAACTTATAGTTATCTCGTTTAAACCTTTCTTCTTTACCTTTACTATACTTCTGATTTATGGCCGAAAATAATATAAAGCTCACATGTGCAAAACTTACAGAACAAAGAAATCACCTCTGGCTGGAGCCAATCTCTTTGTCTGACCTAGTGGTGTTTATTCTCAACTGAATTTGGAAAATTTATTTAGTTTCTAGCTGTGCCACCAAATTCGTGGGTGGGAGTTGAATCTCCCTCCAAAAGAATAACACACGGTAAAACACATGGAACCTCTCTCTCTCTCTTAATTCTAATTAAATTTAGCAACTTAAGTTTTCTGTTATGCAGTCGGGACAATATCTATTTTAAAAATAGATATTGTCCCGATAGATATTAAGGCTCACACAGATTCGAATTAATGAGTAATGCATTGGAAATCA
Organism: Typopeltis vanoorti; assembly: GCF_054136105.1. NCBI lineage: Eukaryota > Metazoa > Arthropoda > Arachnida > Uropygi > Thelyphonidae > Typopeltis > Typopeltis vanoorti. Next base: position 16,681,948 of record NC_143563.1, read on the forward strand.
GGCAAGTTATTTAAACAAGAAAACAATTTATTTGACATCAATGAAATGTACAATGGGTCAATTTTAAGTACTAAGTAAATTAGCTTCTATGCTTCAAATTACAACTAATGACTACTTTTACAATTTAGTTCCTCATCATATTCAATTCTAGTAAGACCACGTGTCTATAATTTTCTCTCATTAAACTTGGTTATACTCAGATTAATCTTACATAACATTCTGCAGGCTTAGGCAATAGCTATAACATAAAATATACATTATTTCACTTTAAATTTTTAACCAGACCTTCTCTCACATATAACAAAATATCTCAACTATCAGCATAAGGCCTAAAGTCCTCAAGTATCACTATAAGACAAGTCCCTTAATTAAATCACCGTCACAATCTTTTTCTCTAGCTAAACAATGAAAAGATCTTACTTGAACAGAAGTCTGTACCTCTCTGAATGATCCTTGAAATCTTCTGTTCCCGTTTGACTTTAACATTGAACTGGGGTACCTTTTTCTGGGGCTTGTGAGATCCTTCTTAATTATCGGTGGACATCAGGAACTT